>NW_007251389.1:203829-235450 GCF_000164805.1 Carlito syrichta | reverse complement strand
CCTCAGCCTCCCAAAGGCGCGGGATTACAGGCTGAGCCACCGAGCCCGGCCCAAACCACATTCTTAACTGATGCCCAAGAAAGCTGGAAGAAACATGTTGCACGGCAAAGAGAAAGGACGTGGATAGGAATAGGGGTGTAGGCTTGGGTTGCCATTCGATCCCCCATGGAAGGGGCACAACATGCCTGAGGTCTCCCCAGGACCCCTGAGCGTGCACCCAGAATGGAGCGGGCGTGAGAAGGGTTGGGGAAACCCTGTCGGAGCCTGCCTCCCGCAGATGCAGCTACGTGGTCTCATCAGTGAAGCGGGCTGGGCTGGCCTGGCAGGACGGATGGGCTCCAGCTCGAGACAGGACAACGCAGGGCCGGGTGACCACCTGGACACCTGCGTGGCGAGGTTGGGGTTGTCCTGCCTCCAAGGTGAGCCCACATGACACGCTGGTCTGCGCTGACCCCTCTGTCCCTTCTCTGACTGATTAAACCACCCCCGGGAGTCCAGACTCCTGCCCAAGTTCCTCCCGTCCACCTCGTCACCCAAGCTTCCACTCTCCCCTCACGTCTGGCACCACCCTCCTGTCAGCCCAGAAGCCCCGTGTCCCGCCCTGGAAGCCCCTCATGTGCCTCTCTCTGTCTGATTCCCCCACCCCATGGGGCCACCCGACTCCAGCTGGGATGGCGGCCACCCTGACCCTGGCTGCCCTCATGGTCTGGGATCCATGGGTCATGGGCAGAATGACACAGAGGGCTGTGTCTCCCAGCCTCCCCTCTGTAAGGCGCCCAGGGCTTCACACCCCAGGCCGGCTCCCAGTGAGACTTGGGGCCACAGGGAGCGCTCCACCCCCAGACCGGGGCAAACTGCACAGCAGTCCCTGAACTGGGCCGTGTGCTCCTGGGAGCACTCGGGCCGGGCACCATCCAAGCAACAGACCTGTGGCATGCTCCCCACACAAGCTGGAGGATGACTGTGAGCCGAGGACGCGATCCTGCATCTCAAGTGTCTCTAAAAAGGAAGTTCTGGCCAAGGATCACACGGTCATAAGACGCCTTGTGTCAATCTTACAGGCTGCGAGTTCCTTCCAGTTTTGCCCGGAGCTAAGCTGCAGGCCCTGGCAGCCCTGGAGAGGGTGCCAACGCGTCTCCCAGTTGCTTGTCTAAAAATGGCTTTGTCGGCCAGGCGCAGTGGCTGAAGCCTGTAATGCCAGCACTTCAGGAGGCAGAAGTGAGAGGATTGCCTGAGCCCATGGGCTCGAGACCAGCCTGGGCAACATGGTGAGACCTCAACTCTACAATAAATCAAAAAATTAGCCGGGTGTGGTAGCACCCGCCGGTAGTTCCGGCTACTTGGAAGGCAGAGGTGGAAAGATTGCAGGAGCCCAGCAGGTTGACACTGGGGTGGCCATGAGCGTGCCACTGCTCTCCAGCCTGGGCCATGGAGTGAGACTCCAACTCAAAAAATAAACATAAGCCAGGCTCGGTGGCTCAGCCTGTAATCCCGCGCCTTTGGGAGGCTGAGGTGAGTGGACTGCCTGAGCCCGTAGGCTCGAGACCGGCCTGGGCAGCGAGACCTCATCTCTACAACAAATCAAAAAATCAGCCAAGCGTGGTAGCGCATGCCTGTAATTCCGGCTACTCGGAAGGCTGAGGCGGAAGGATCGCCGGAGCCCAGCAGGTCGAGGCTGCGGTGGCCGGGAGCGGCCACTGCACTCCAGTCTGGGCGACCGAGTGAGACTCCAACTCAAAAAAATAAATAAATTTGAAAAAAGATAAACATAAAAAAATAAAAATGTCCTTGACTGTGGGACTGGCCTCTGCTGGCGGGGTGTGGAGGCAGCGGCCTGTGACTTCCTGCTAGATGTCGTTACTGGACCGGGAGGCAACTTGACGGGCAGGAGAGCCCAAGCCGGGAAGCCCAGCCATGGCTGCTGTCCAAGGTCGGGACGTCCAAGCCACAGTAGGGACAGGAGAGTCTTCGGGCCCATCCCACATGCCAGCTTGGGGACAGAGGAATCGTGAACCCTGAGGCTGGAGGCCTCAACAGTGAGCTGCTGACGAGCTACTCTCCTGTCTGCCAGCGAAATCAGGCGGAAGACATTGTCCCCAAATCCAGGTCTGGCGACCTTGGACCACCACGATGCTCGGCATCTCTCTTTGCCTTGCCTGATTTTATTTTATTTTTGAGTCAGGGTCTCGCTCTGTCACCCAGGCTGGAGTGCAGCGGCACGATCACGGCTCACCCCGGCCTGGGCGATCCTTCTGCCTCAGCCTCCCCAGAGCCTGGGATGACAGGCATGTGCCACCACATCCGGCTCATTCTTCTGATTTTTTTGTAGAGGCGAGGTCTTGCGGTGTTGCCCAGGCTGATCTTGAACTCCTGGGCTCAATGATCCTCCCAACTCAGTCTCCCAAAATGCTGAGACTGCGAGCATGAGCGAGTGATTGCGTCCAGCCAAAACATTTTATTGAAATATAACAGACAGAGAAGTTACATGGGTGTAGCTCAGCAGTGTTCCTGAGTGGACACAGTGACACAGCCACCAGGCTGGAGTGCAGTAGCGCGATCATAGCTCACCGCAGCCTTGGCCTCCTGGGCTCAAGCAATCCTTCCGCCTCCGCCTCTCGAGGTAGCTGGGACTGGAGGCGCATGCCACCACGCCCTACTAATTTATTTTTAATTTTTCATAGAGGCGGGGTCTTGCTATGTTGCCCAGGCTGGTCTCAAACTCCTGGCTTCCCAAAGTGTTGGGATGACAGGCGACAGCCACCACGCCCGTCCCCTGTTGACTTTTTAGAGACACTGCCCAGCTGTTTTCCAAGGTGACCGCGTGGTTCTACACCCTGTCTGCCACAGTGGCTTCCCGGGGCTCCTCAGCCTCGCCAGCACTTGGTATGACCCGTCCTTGTCATTTTAGCCATTTGTGGGTGAGCACCGGTGGATAGGAATATGAAATACCCATAATTTTGACAGCCCAGGCTTTGGAAAGTTTAGAGGAGGGCGGGATGACTTCCTTTGTGTGTGTGGGAATGGGAGTGGGAGGGGTCAGGAAGGTGCCTGAAGACGTATTTCTTGTTTGTTTTTAATCCTGAATTTATTTTGGGAGCAGGCCATACCGCCCACGGATCAGACCTTAGCGTGGATCAGAAGGAACTCTGATCAGAGCACACAAAAGGCCACTCCACCCCTCCCTCCCTCCCTGGCTCTCTGGGCCAGCCCACCCCCCGGTCAGGGGAGCTCCCGGCGGGCACCCTGCCATGTTCCCATCCCGATGGGCAAGGGGCCCGTCCCAGGCCAGGGGAGGACGGAAGGGGCGTTCTCAGTTCGTAAACTTGCCCCTGGCTTTTACAGTGGATGTTTGATCTGTCAAAGGCTCCTCTCTCTGACTCCTGAGTTCCCAGAGTTCTCATTCTGGGGTTATTTATGGTCCTGTCACTTATGTCCCTACACACATTAGTTAGTTCCTTGAACGTACACAGTTTCCCCCGCATTCCACTTGGCGCCAGGGTGATGAAAACAAGACAGGCGTGACCCCACGGGCAGCAGCTGTGATGGACTTGGGGACTCTGAGCGGATGGGGTGGCCCTTCCTGATTGGCATGCTGTGGGCGGTGGGGTGGAGGGATGGATCTGAGAGCTGCAGGTGGGTGCTGTCTGATCAAGGGGCGGGCCAGCAGTGGGGGCTCAGCCCGGACGGGGAGACAGACTGCCTGGACTCAAAACCCACCCCCAGCAAGCCAGGCACGGTGGCTCACGGCTGTCATCCCAGCACTTTGGGAGGCCGAGGCGGGAGGACAGCCATTTGCGATTGGTCTGGGCAACATAAGGAGACCACGTCCCTGCAAAAATCCAAAACACAATTAACCGGGCATGGTAGCGCGCACCTGTAGTCCCAGCTGGTTTGGGAGGCTGGGGCGGAAGGAGCCCCCGAGCCCAGGAAGTGGAGGCTGCAGTGATCCGTGATCGTGCCACTGCCCTCCAGCCTGGGCGACAGAGTGAAATTCTGTCTCTGAAAAAAGAGAAACACACAAAACCTGTCTCTACCTACTGCTGCCCGTTTCCACACCTGCTACACGGGACCGCCAAGGGGATTCGATGACGTGGTTCCTGCAGGAGTTCAAGACCAGCCTAGGCAACATAGCAAGACCTCATCTCTATAATACTAATAATAATGATGATGATAATGATAATAAAATCTTAGCCGGGCTCGGTGGCTCAGCCTGTTATCCCGCGCCTTTGGGAGGCCGAGGTGAGTGGATTGTCTGAGCCCGCGGGTTCGAGACCCGCCTGGGCAACTTGGCGAGACCTCATCTCTACAATAAATTAAAAAATCAGCCGGGTGTGGTAGCGCGTGCCTGTAATTCCGGCTACTCGGAAGGCTGAGGCGGAAGGATCGCCGGAGCCCAGCAGGTCGAGGCTGCGGTGGCCGGGGGCGGCCGCTGCCCTCCAGTCTGGGCGACAGAGCGAGACTCCGACTCAAAAATAAATACATAAATAACCAACGGATGAGGACACTGGAGGGTGGGGGCTGCCAGGGTGCTCTGCGGTTGCGGAGGGCTGCGGGAGGGTGCTAGTGACATGAGGGGGCGCCGAGACAGACCCTTGAGGAGACGACGGATCACGCGAGTTGAGACAGCCTGGAAGAGCTCTCCGGGCCGGAGGTGAGAATGCACCGGCCTTGAAGGGCCCGGAGGAGTGGCAGCCTGAGAGTTGTCGTTTCAGCCAATGGTGACCCTCCCCTTCTGGAAGCCCACACCAGGCGTGGCAAGGATGCCCCTGAAGGCGAGGGGCATCGGCTGGGGGCGGGCCCAGGGAGAAGGTCCATGTGGCACCACCGAAGGGCTCTAGACACAGAGGAGGAAGGCGCGGCCTCTGCCGGGTGCTCAGGGACCCCCGTCACATCGCTCGACGCCTCTGAACTTCCCTTCTCTCGGCTTAGAATGAGGACTCAGAGGAAAAGACTCACTCTTCAGAGTGTGCCACTGGCCACGAGGCCTGATTTTCAGATGCCACTTGAGGGGGCAGCAATGCAGCAGGAGGGACGGTCATCCTCGGAAGGTTTGTCCCTGGCAGCCCCGGGTGTTCACTGCCCGGTTCCAGGATGAGGAGCTTTCTCGAGCCCTCCCTATTGCCTTGGAGCTTTCTCAAGGGGTCCACGGGGACCCATGCCAATTGGGACTCGGGGACAAGTGAAGCTCAGAGGGGGAAAGCTGCTTTCTTGATAGCAAGGGGACTAGAAGCTTCTGTTTGCTGGGGTCTCCTGGGCAGACGATAAATTGCAACTTCATTTCAAAAAACTTTCTTCTGGGAAAACCCACAAACAGATATCCCGTGGACTTGGTGCCGGAGGTCTCGATCCAGCACTTGTGAGTACATCCAAATCTGCATTCTCGTGAAAATTCATAGCTCTGCCTGTGTGTGAAGTTTGCTGGCATCTTTTTTTTTTTTTTTTTGAGTTGGAATCCCACTCTGTCACCCAGACTGGAGTGCAGTGGCCGCTCCCGGCCACCGCAGCCTCGACCTGCTGGGCTCCGGCGATCTTTCTGCCTCAGCCTTCCAAGTAGCTGGAACTACAGGCGCGCGCTACCACGGCCGGCTAATTTTTTAAATTTATTGTAGAGATGAGGTCTCGCCTACCCAGGCAGGTCTCGAACCTGTGGGCTCAGGCCATCCACTCACCTCAGCCTCCCAAAGTCGCGGGGTTACAGGCTGAGTCACCGAACCCGGCTTGGTTAATTCTTAAGACTGGTGTCGTTTCTCCTTCTTTCACCAGATCTGATTTGCCATTTCTGTTACACTAATCTTTTAAATTTGTTACTGAAAGATGCTCTTTGTTGCAAGTTATCTCAAATTATAGGTAAATAAAGACTTTATTCATGCAGGGTATAAGCACATGCAAGAATCTGCTTGACCCAGTTCCCCAAGACTTAAGACTCGTAAATTCAAACACACCTAAAGAAAAGCAAACACAAATTTTTATTTCTTACAGTTTGCTTTGGGGTTAGAAATGAAAACAAATAGATCTCCTGGAATAGCTAATTATTCTCCGCTGCCCTGACATCCATGGCTGTTTGTGGCGGAGACCGGCCCATTTTCTTCCTGACGCTGCCTCCCTGGGTGGCGTCCGTGTCTGCCCTCACCAGGTGACACTAGCAGGGACCCAGCAGAGCAGAACAGAACCCGATCTCAATGAAGTCGCTTGTGTGTGGACTGACAGCACGCCCCCACAGCCCCGACAGTCTGGTCACCCGTCATTTTTCCACTTTGCAAGGACGATGACGTGCCTGCAAATGGCAGCGTAATTAACTAGGCCTGTGACAGCCTCCCACGCCTGCGTGGGTTCGCTGAATGTTTCCAGAGCTGGGCTGCAGGCGAGACCTGTCACCGTGTCCTCTAATGAGCTTCTGTAAGAAAAGGCAGCTTGGGCTGCTCGGGGCCATCACTCACTGTAGGGGGGCGGGGGGCGAGGCCGTGGGTGGCATTTCCTCTGTCACACAGGCGACTGGGCTGCCCCTGGCTGTCGCCTCTCAACTCTCTCCCGGGAAGGGATTTGCACCACCAATTCCATTATTCTCCGAGGCTGCTGTTCTTTAAAATGCCGGCGTGCAAACCCTCGGTGCTTATGAGTTGAAACAGACCAGTGGCTCTCAGAGGGTGGTCCCTCCCACAAGACCATCCACTGAGACTTGAGAGAAGTGCAGCTTTTCAGAACTTTCCAGAACCCTGCCCTTCTGACTCCAGACCTGCTGAGTCAGAAGCTCCAGGTGGGGCCCAGTGATCTGTTTTCCGGGCCGCCCCTCGGGATTCTGGGGCTCAAGCGGGAGGACCAGAGGGACTTGAGGACGTCAAGAAAGGACTGCACCTTGACTCTCGTCTTCAGGCTGCTTGGTCTCCCCCGTTTCCCACATTTATTGAGAGGAGGGAAGGCCTGAAGGGACGGGGAGGGAAAGGGAAAAAAAACACGCAGCTTCATTTAAAAACCTCCCCCGCAGGAGACACATCATTAAACAAGAAAATCACTCATCATGGTAAGGTCTACAGAAAAAGGAAAAAAGAAGAATGGAAAAGGAGGAACATGTCTGAGAAAGACCACCTTTCACTGAGCAGTGGTAGGGACTCCCTCGGGGCAACCGTGAAGCCCACCCACCCGAGGCCACGGCTGGAGACATTTTTGGTTGTGTGTGTCTGGGGAGGAGGAGACGGACACTCCTGGCATCTGGGGAGGGGAGGCCAGGGAGGCTGCCGCACAACCTGACATGCATGGGACGGCCCCACCACAGAGAACGACCCGGCCGCAAATGTCACCAGTGCCGAGGCTGGAGCCCTGACTCAGAGTCCCCAGGGAAGGCACCTTTGAGGCGGTGGCAACGAGCTGAGCCCGAATGACAAGAAAAACTGTCATGGGTTGAATTGTGTCCCCCGGGAGGTGCACTGAAGTCCTAACTCCTAGGACTGGAAGCTTATTTGGAAATAGAGTCTTTGCAGTTGTGATCAAGTGAAGATGAAATCATTCGTGCCGGCCCTGACCCAACATGTCCGGTGTCCTTATGCGCAGAGAGACGCAGAGACAGACACGCAGAGGGTGTGAAGGCCACGTGAAGACAGAGGCTGAGAGCTGAGTGATCATCTACAAGTCAGGGGAACAGAGGTGTCCAAACCACTGGGAGCTGGGAGAGAGCCCTGGAACAAAGCCTCCCGCAGAGCCTTCCAGAAAGAACCAGCCTTGCATGCCAGGTACTTGTTGCAGCAACTCTTGGAACCAATATAGAGACCAACTGTGCAAGGGTCTTATTCTAGCACTTGCCAGTTCAGCCAAAGCCGTTTTATTGGTGAATAATCATAGCTTTACCTGCATGGGACATAAATGTGTAAGCGACCTGATTTCCTTGTTGGGTTTTCACAACGGAATAGGAGTTTCCTCTACCTGCTCATTTTTCCATCTTTCCTGCTACTACTAAAGTAGCAGATACAAAACATCGCCACAGCCTCCACCTCCTGGGCTCAGGCAATCCTCCGACCTCAGCCTCCTAAGTAGCTTCAGGTGTGTGCTACTATGTCTGGCGAATTCTTTGTTGTTTTGTTTGTGTGTTTGTTTTGAGTTGGAGTCTCACTCTGTCGCCCAGGCTGGAGTGCAGTGGCATGCTCACGGCCACCCTAGCGTCAATCTGCTGGGCTCCGGTGATCCTTCTGCCTCAGCCTTCCAAGTAGTCAAAACTACAGGCGTGTGCTACCATGCCCAGCTATATTTTGAGTTATTGTAGAGACGAGTTCTTGCCAAGTTGCCCCAGCTGGTCTCAAACCCGTGGGCTCAGGCAATCCTTTCGCCTCGACCTCCCAAAGTGCTGGGATGACAGGCTGAGCCTGATTTTTTAAAAAGTCTGCTATTCTGGTAGTAGCAGGAGAGATGGAGAAGTGAGCAGACAGAGGGAACAGCGTGGGAAAAGGCTGAGAGTCAGGGAAAGTTTGGTGAGGTTGAAGGCGGGGGTGGGGTGACCAGAGAGCACAGTGAAGGGGCACAGGGTGGGAGGGGAGGCTGGAGGAGCTGGCAGGTGCGAGACGGTGCCAGGCCTGGGAAAAGTCCCCTGTGGGAGCTGCCCTCCTTTTCCAGGAGAAGAGAAACTCTCTTATCGCTGGAGACTGGGAGTTGATGCCAAGAGAAATCTGTACAAAGCCACTTTGTCAATATCACCTGTATCTTCCACCAGCCTCTCTCTGTACTTTAGTTCCTTTTCTGCAAGTGGTCGCTTCTCTCTTCAGCCCAGTACAAAAGCATTTAGGTCCTTTGGGCTTCAGTTTCTATGTGGGGATGCCCGTGTCACTAGAACATAGATTAAGCCGTATGCTTTCTCCTGTTCATCTGTCTTGCATCCCTTTAATTCTCAGGCCCAGCGGACAGTACTAAGAGGGCAGAGGTAAGGTTTGCCTCCCAGTTGTGGCTTTCGAGGGAGGACTAGCCGTGGGTACTTCTGTTTGTTGAGGTCTCCTGGGCAGAGGAGAATAATTTGCAAGTGCATTTCAAAATCTCTTTCAGAGAAACCCTGGGTTTCAGTTTAGCACTGGCCAGGTCAGTCAAAGCTGCTTTTTTGTGGGAAAATCATAGCCTGCATGGGACATAAGTGGGGAATAAGTCTGATTTTCTTGCTGGGTCTTCTTGGTGGAATAGGAGCCCTACCCCCCTTGTCTATCTGCTCCTCCAGGGGAAGGATGGAGAGGGTCGAATCCCAGATGACTCCTGTGACAGCAAGGGTGAGGATGGACTTGTAGGGCAGGCCACACCTTGGGCCCTGCCATCTGGGGCCACAGAGAGGAGGGACCCCCTTGAAGAGAAGTCACTGGGGCACTCACAGCCCTGAAGGTTCACTTGCTCCCTGGGGACTAAGAAACTCAGGCATTCCCCGTGGGCCTGGCACGTGCCCAAGGCCATGGACACAGCCCTGAAGGACGCCGCGTCCCCTCCGCAAGCCGGGGAGGGGGTGCCAACAGCCGTTGTGTCCCAAGGTTCGCCAGCATCCGACCCTGACCAGAGAATCAGCATGGCTGTCCGGCCCCCATGGAAACTGTGGACACCCAATGTCCTGCCCAGCCATCATCTGTGATATCTGGAGATTGAGAGCCTGCGTGTGGGTTTCATGTTCACTCTGCATCACCACGCGGCTCCCCCTGGAGCCGACAAGCCGAAAATTTGTGAACTTTTCCATTCCTCTCATTGTCCCAAAGCCGTAAGGACGGGCTCTGGCCCACGTCTGAACTTTCCAGAATAAGGCAATTATTGTCTTGCTCTTTTGTTTTTCTTGGTTACCTGCCGCTCGGTCGCTGGGCTGGGCTGTTTTGGAATTTCTGTGGAAGGATTTCTAAGCCCATTGGTCAGGTCTGGTTTGCGATCACGATGGGTTTCTGGAAGAGGGTTTCGTGCCAGGGAGTCCCCCTCAGCCCGAGCTGGACAGGTGGCCGTGGCCCTGCCGGAGCCGGAATCACCCCATCGAGGATGTGCGCAGGCCATTAAGCGGGTTGGCGTGAATCTGTACAACGTTTTCATCTTTGTTGTTCGGATGACTTGCAGTCCAGAGAGTTTAAGGGACTGGTCGGAGATCGCACAGCAAAATAGCCTACACACCTTGTTTTCTTTCCTTTTCAAATTTGGAAAAAGAGAAAAGACCTTATTTCTTATAAGGGGTGGCAAGAGGTGGCCCTCCTGCAGGCTGGAAAGTGCACTTGGGCCAAGACCAGAGACGCACTTGGAAGGGGGAGGAGCTGGGGGAGGACCACCATGCTGGAGGGATGGGCTAACATACATATGCAACAGGTTGCAGGAGGATCTATGAATATTCATGAGAGCAGTCCTGACGCCAGAAGTGGGCAAACATGCAGGTAACATACGACCCTCTGGGGTGGAGACTTAACATCTTGTTTTGTTTTTTTGTTTTGTTTTGTTTTGTTTTGAGTTGGAGTCTCACTCCGTCGCCCAGACTGGAGTGCAGTGGCCACTCCCGGCCACCGCAGCCTCGACCTGCTGGGCTCCGGCGATCCTTCCGCCTCAGCCTTCCTAGTAGCTGAAACTACAGGCGCGCGCTACCACGCCCGGCTGATTTTTGATTTATTGTATGCTGCTCAGGCTGGTCCCAAATTCCTGGGCTCAAGCGATTCTCCCACCTCGGCCTCCCGAAGTGCTGAGATGACAGGCGTGAGCCACTGCGCCTGGTCTGCTCATATTTATGTTAGATTTGGGGGTCCCTGTGCAGGTTTGTGACATGGGCATGCTGGTGGGGACGAGGCTTGGGCTTCCACTGAGCTGTTGCCCTCACCATGAGCGTGGCGCCTCAAGGGTTGTTTCAAGCGCTGGCCCCACCCTTGACCCCTCCGGGAATCCCTGGTGTCTGCTGTCTTCCTGTCACTTCCCCGCACACCCAGCACACACCTTTCTTCGTTCCCGTCTTTCGTGTTCAGGAGAGGAGTCCTCCTTCTCCAACAAGACATCACTCAATCATTTTTTTTTTTGAGTCGGAGTCTCACTCGGTCGCCCAGACAGGAGTGCAGTGGCCGCTCCCGGCCACCACAGCCTCGACCTGCTGGGCTCCGGCGATCCTTCCGCCTCAGCCTTCCTAGTAGCTGAAACTACAGGCGCGCTACCATGCCCGGCTGATTTTTGATTTATCGTAGAGATGGGGTGTCGCCAAGTTGCCCAGGCGGGTCTCGAACCCGCGGGCTCAGGCCATCCACTCACCTCAGCCTCCCAAAGCGCGGGATGACAGGCTGAGCCCCCGAGCCGGGCAATCATATTTTCCACAGAGTCAGTTGTTAATGGGAACAGACTGGAAAGGAGTGAGTCGGGTTTTGAGTAAGCGCGATCTTCCTTGGAGGAAAGTGAGACGGAGTCCACTGTGTGCTGAAGTTGGCTGGCACGGCCTGCCGGCGGTGACCTGGATCCTCTTCCCCAGGCCGTATTCAGGGGCATCTCTCTGGCAGCTCGAGATCCGCTGTGACAAGAGCATTTACACCAGAGGAGTTGGCAGGGCTGCCGACCAAGGCTTTCGTCCCCAGGCAAGCCAGGCACTCAGTGTTCATCAGCACTCTCCGAGGCATCATTCACCCGCCATCCAATCATTCATTCATTTATTAATTCATTCCACAAACCCTAAATGAGCATCTACTATGTGCCTGGTGCCATGCTGGGTGCCGAGTACCGAAGAGTTGAAGGAGAGGCTGCTTGTAAGGGAGGGCATCGGGTGAAAAGGGGACAGATACCCACCTCCTCACCTCCACCGTCTTAAAAAAAATAAGAAGGACTGCTGAGAGTCTCACTGTCCTGCCGCAGCCAGGGGAAGTCATCTGGCTCAGCAAATGGACCTGGTTTCTCCTCCATGTCTCTCTTACTACGGGAAGGAAACACAGCCCTGCGCTGGGACACTGGATGGTGACGAAGGGCAACTGACCCGGGGGGAGGGTCAGGCGTACGAGATGACCTGAGCGTAGTGACCTTTGGCAAGCATGACCTCGTGCCAGGCACCGTCCCGTGTGATCCCAGGAGCCACGTCTAAGGCCAGCAGAAGAGCGTCGCCCTGTTCAAAATGTGCCTCCCACCCTCCACAAAAGAACGATCCCGTCCCACCCTGCTGAACTTAGGCATGGCCACGTGACATGTGGGCTGATGAAATGTGTGCCTAGGGCATGTGTTTCAAGTTCCGGGTGAAAGCTTTCTGAGACAGCACATGCTTCGTCTCGGGGTTGGTTCTCTGTCAGGAGACTGGGAATGTTCTGGATGAAAGCTTCTCCGTCCGCCGGGTCCTGAAGGGAGGATGAAGCAGGGCAAACTCCCTGCCTCCCTGTACAGGCCGGGGAGTGAGACACAGAAACTGTCTTTGTTGTGCATGACCGAGATTTTAGGGCTATTTGTTACTGCGGCATCACCCGGCATATGCTGACCGATGCAAGGTAGGTGATGTCCATCCTTCCACAGGGTGAGTGAGGAAACTGACACCCAGAGAGGGTCAGTTATTTTCCTAAGCTCACACAGCTGGCTCAGGAGAGAACTGGAACTTGAACGCAAGAAGACTGCAGCCAGATGGGACCTATTCCCCACTGCCCCCGGGCAGTGCACAAGGAGTCCGCTGATCCTTCCTTCCGAACCTGATTGACATGCTGAGTCCCAGCAAAGACCCAAGACTCACTGCCTGGAGCCTTTTCCCCATCTGCTCCTCCCATAGCCCGTGTTTATTTTAGAAAGAATGCATTCCATATGTTCCTGACTGTCTTTCATCTAAGCCATCCTGCCCACATTTGGACAGAGTTGCTCGAGATCCAGGGAGATTCTGGGCCCTGATTTCTTTTCTTTTCAGTGAGAGGAGGTCAGGCGTTGCTTAGATGCCTTGTGACCCAACCAGGGGGAAGGCGGTGGTGGTCTCTCCCTGTTTCTCCCGCACTTCAGCTCAAGAAGAGACAGGAGAAGGCAGAACAATTTCAGAAACATCCTAAGAAAGCCAGAGTGACGGCGATGCTGGATGACCGTGGCTCTGTAGGGGAATCTGAGGCAGACTGCGGGTATATCCCTGTCTGTCCACTCCTGGGGGCGTGGGATCGTCATCCTTGAAAATCTTACAAAGCACAAGCTGGGGAGGGGGCGGCTGATGGCAGGAGGAGAGAGTGCGCCAGTTCTCAAGCTGTTGGCTGCAGGATGTGGGGTTGGACGGCGGTCCCTCTGCAGTGTGTCACGTCCACGTCCCCAGAGTCTGTGACCGTGAATCTTACTTGGAAAAAGCATCTCTGTAGAGGTAATTGAGTCGATGAGCTTATTCCGGGGTATCTGGGTCACCCAGTGACAAGTGTCCTTGCAAGAGAAAGGCCGAGGGGCGGCAGAGGAGGAGGCTATGTGGAGACGAGGGCAGAGCCTGGAGTGATCTGTCACCAGCCACAGAGGCCAGCGACCACCAGGAGCTGGAACGTTCCTTCTAGTGCCCTCAGAAGTAGCCTGGCCCTGCTAACTCCTTGACTCAGACACAGTGATGCCGATTTGGGGCTTTCAGCCTCCACGACTGTGAGAGAATAATCTCTGTCGTCTTAAGCTACTAAACATGTGACAGTTGGCTACCGAGCCCTAGGACACAAGCACACAGGCTGTTTCTGAAAAGTATGGAGGGCTCTCAAAGGGCTTTCATTTACGTGCACTTTATCTATTGATATTGATTAAATTCAATGATATTATTGATACTGGTCAGAAATTAAAACAGAGACAGCTTAAAAATATCCGTGTGCAAATTCATTTTAAGATAACAATAATATCTCTAGTGCCTGTTGACATAAAAAAGCTATGTTACCCAAAGCAAAAAATTTAGGAAGAAGAAGAGCATTGCCTTTACATGTTGCAAATGTCTTTAATATCCGACTTGACCCAAGATGGCTGGATCCTGATCTCTGCTTCTGCGTTTAATCCCTTGTGATGTGCTGTTTTGGTTGAAATCAGTGAAGACAATCCAGCCGCCCTCTGATAGGTCATTAGAAGAGGAAGCAGGATTGTAAGAGCCTTTTGCGATATCATCATGCAGCCTCTGGAAAACTCCACAGGACGCTCATGAGAGCATGAGAGCAAAAAGAGACAGTCCTCTTGGTATTCTCGTCAAAAAGAGATTTGCTCGGAAAGGGGTTCCCTCGGGAGTTCCCTGGGCCATACTTTGGGAATCGATGCTACGGCGGCAGGAAGGGGCAGGAAAGAGAAGAGATCAGGACTCTCGCCGAGGTGAACTGAAAACAGCGACGGTTTCGTCCAAAGCAAAGCCCCCCTGCCCTTCCCCACCCTGCTGCCACGGGTTCAGACCCCAGCAAATGAGGATTTTGTGTGGTCAGCACCAGAGCTCCTGGGTGGAAAAGGGACAGTTGGTTCCTGCTTTGGCACCGAGGCTAATGAGCCAAGTGGCTGTGTCCTGTGCATTGCAGGGCAGCAGAGTGTTCTTGGCTTGGCTGGGACCCGTCCCGGGCACTGCCAACACGGCAAGGCTGAGTTCCCTGATTTCGTGACGGGGCTCCGTGGAGGCTCCTGGCTCCTCCCCATCCTGTGGCAGAGACATCACAGGAAGGACCACGGAGGCTAAGATCACACCCACCTGAGGGGACAGATGCGACCGTCCTCTGGGGCCCTCCCTGCCGTGGCCACCAGCCACGGAGTCCAGTGACCACCAGGAGCTGGAACATTCCTTCCAGCACCCTCAGCAGTAGACTGGCCCTGTTTTTAGAAGTAAAGAAGCCCTGTGGGTTCATTTCCAGGGCTCGTGTGACCAACGGTCACATGCTTAGTAGCTTAAAATGACAGAGATGTATTCTCTCACAGTCCCAGAGGCCAAAAATACAAAGCCAGCATCACTGGGCATAAGTCGAGGAGTTAGCACACCCGAGGCCCAACCCCGCTGCCATGCCACTGTCCTCTCCCATTAAACCCTCCATGGTCGTGAGGACCGGAGTTGACTTGTTGGGGACACAAGCCTCAAAGCACGTGACCATCCCAGAAGCCGTCCCCCGAGAACGCCAGAACTCAGGCCCTCACTGGAACCCAGAGCCATGAAGGCTGGGATCCGGGCATCCCCCCCTCTCCAGAAGCCCCCCACGGGGAGGGGAACGAAGGTGGCAGGGAGTCAGGACACAGACCAACTCCAAACCCCACACCAAGAAGCCGTGAGGCCTTCTGAACCTGCGTTCACGGATATTCAGAGGCCTCTCCCTCCGCCCCTGCAGCCGACCCCGCTGCCCACAGAGGCATGAGTCGTCCCCAGGTCCCCGGGGTGAGCTGGACTGCCCTGGTCTCAACCCCAGAGGGTCCCCCGGTGGAGGAAAGTCCTCGGTTTCCATTGAGGCATCAAGTTCAAAGCTATGTGGCCTTCTGCAGCCCACAGCTCTGGGCCCAGCTGAGACACATCCCTGGGTCCCGACGAGCCGGCAGCCTCGAGTTCCCTCAGAGACAAGACAGCGTGATGACCCCGTCCTTTCTCCTCCACAGAGTTGGCACGAGGGCCTGTGGGAGACCACACAGGAGAGAGCGGCAGGAAGAGCGGAGGTTTCCACCGCACGGAGTCCACTGCTGGTGGCGGCGTTCGTTGTTTCGCTTCTCTGATAAATTGCCGAGTGATGCTATCTTGGTTTGCTTACCCATAAAATAGGGGTGATGGCTGGGTGCGGTGGCTCATGTCTGCAATCCCAGCACTTTGGGAGGCCGGGGCAGGCGGATCGCTTAAGCCCAAGAGTTTGAGAACAGCCTGGGCACCATAGCGAGACCTCATCTCTACAGAAAACTTTAAAAGTCAGCCCGGCATGGGGGCGCATGTGTGTAGTCCCAGGTGCTCGGGAGGCCGCGGTGGGAGGATGCCTGGGTTCAGGAGGTCGAGGCCGAGGCGAACCGTGACCGGCCACTGCATTCCAGCCTGGGTGACAGAGGGAGACACAAAAACAAACGAACACAAAACGAGGGGCTCCTAAGAATCAAATGAGATAAAACACGTTGAAGTGTTTGGAGAAAGTCAAGACAACAGAGAAATGAAGGCGCCTCTCTCCCTCTGTTCCATCCAGAAATACGTGTTGAGCCCCCAGCACACAGATGCCAGCGACATCCTGTATGCAGACGACATCTCGCACACACCCAGTTCTTCCTCCTGGGCCAGTTGGAATTCTGGAAGTCCTCACCGTCCCTCAGCTCTGGGAGCCGTCGAGCAGCAGTGTCACACCACCGCCCACGCTTCTGTGGAACAACCTGCCCACCAGAGAGGTACCCAAGATGCCACATTATCTTGCACCTGTCACAGCTTCATTGCTGACACGGGACTCTTGTGTAAAAAGCCAGAAGCAAGTTGCGACAGGAATTTTTTTTGTAAGAAGGAGAAGGGCTGGGCTCGGTGGCTCAGCCTGTAATTCTGCGCCTTTGGGAGACCGAGGCGAGTGGATTGTCTGAGCCCACGGGTTCACGACCCTCCTGGGCAGCGAGACCTCATCTCTACAATAAATCAAAAACGAGCCGGGCGTGGTAGCGCATGCCTGTAATTCCGGCTCCTTGGAAGGCTGAGGCGGAAGGAGCCCAGCAGGTCGAGGCTGGGCTGCACTCCAGTCTGGGCGACAGGGTGAGACTCCCACTCAAAAAAAAAAAAAAAAAAAAGAAATAGAAGGAAGGAAGGATTATTATTCACCGTTCACAGGTTGGAAAGGGGGCCGACACTCAGAGGCAGGTGTGGCAAATCTCAGTGGGATCTCCAAAGCTGTTAGATTAGAAAATATAGTTTATTTAGCAAGTAAATTGGAGAGAGAGCAAGTGAGCGAGAGAGAGAGAGAGAGAGAGGAGGGGGCCAAGGCCAAGAAAGAGGAGGGGGCCAAGGCCAAAGCTCAAAGCTCAAAGAGTACATGGCCACAACCATAATTTAGCAAGGCAAAGCCTTGACGGGATTTTAGAAAGCTCTGCATGTCCAGACGCCCAGCCCAGATTAGACAAATAATTACAAGGAAATCTGACCTCCTGAGGTGAACAAAAGCTGACCTGAATGCAAAGTGCAGTAGAAAAAGAAAGGAAAAAAGGCAAAGGCTGACACAAGAAGGGAAGCTCAACGAGAAAGGTTGATGTGCCGCTCACTTCTCAAATCTGCGATTATCTGGTCTATGATCCACTCAGCGGAAACCGTCGTCTCAGCCTCAGAGCTCCAACAGCAAAGGTATTGAAGAGAGGGGAGGGGCCTCTAGTTTTCCACGTTCAGGTTGACGGGATGGGTTTAGATCTAGTTCTTCAACACCCCCAGAGACCCTCCCCAGACCCAAACCCTCCCTTTCCAGCAAATGA
The DNA here is from genome assembly GCF_000164805.1 of Carlito syrichta. Lineage (NCBI taxonomy): Eukaryota > Metazoa > Chordata > Mammalia > Primates > Tarsiidae > Carlito > Carlito syrichta. The sequence continues at coordinate 218,164 of NW_007251389.1, read as the reverse complement.
GCAGGTGGAGAAACTCAACACAGGCCCTCGTGGTGGAGTTGGTCTGTGGGATTAGACAAATAATTACAAGGAAATCTGACCTCCTGAGATGAACAAAAGCTGACCTGAATGCAAAGTGCAGTAGAAAAAGAAAGGAAAAAAGGCAAGAAAAAGACCCAGAAAATGCACAGAGGCCAACCCGCCCCACGAACCCGCCATCCTCCGTGATGAAGACCTGATGGGCTCTGGAAACGACTCCTATCCTTCCGGAGTTTTGCTACGTATGCGCCAGGCACTGTCCCAATGGCCGTGTGTGTGTCTCGCCTGATTCAGCCCACAGCAGAGTTTTAATGCGTGCAAACGCAGAGTCGTCACTACTGCAGTCAACAGGGACAAGATCGCAGCGGGGCCGGGACCGGAGCAGAGGAGAATTCTCAAAAGAAGAAGATTCAAATCATTGCAGAAAACAATCCACACATGGGGCGAAAGATGCAGAGAAAACAAACCAACCAACAAAAACAAAGGAAGACAGAAAGATCCAGGAAGACGTTAACAGAGGTGAAAAGGGAGAGAAGATGGAAGTTCTTCAACCTCCCAAGTAGAAATGACACATTTCTCTCAAGGACGCCCAAAGCCAGGTACTACTGGGGGCTCTGCACAGCCATGACCAGAACCGGAAGTAAATTTCCAAAAACACTAAAGAAAGTGGTGACAGCCAAGAGAGTAGCCCACAGTGACATGGTTTTATTAAGTGTGATTGCATTGGAAGAATAGTCTTACCCTGGCAGACACCCACAAAATTTACCACCCCCAGGTACCATTTTATCAGACACCAATGAAGGGGGCTTTGTCAAGAACGCTAAGGCATGAAGAAGATGGGAAAGAGTTTTAAAAACTCTTGTCATGTTGGAAAAGCATCTATGAAGACCAGAATACTTTTGACAAAAATAAATAATGTAAATTTGTGTGGGGCTCTTCTAGGTAAAGATAGTCAATTGGACATATTAATCTAACTTTGTTCTCTCTCAAAATTTCACTAAAACTAAAAAAAAAAAAAGGAAGGGTTTTTTTTTGGGGGGGAGGTGTTTTAAAGACTTAAACTGTCAAGGAGACCAGAAGAGAGAAAGAGAGGAGAGAATAACAAAAAAATTTTGGAAGCTGAGAGGCAGATGGATGAATAGTGACAGACTTAGATGCAAAAAAGCCAAATCCTAAACCAGGAGTGAGGAAAATTGAGAACTAAAAGGAGAGTCTGCTTCTCATGGGTGATGCTAAAAAACAGATATTTGCCATTTAAATATACTATTATATAATTGAAAACAGAACATACTTTACACATTAAAATTATTCTTGTAAAGGGCTGATGAGGAAGCCTAGCTAATGAAATCAAAAAGCTGACAAGAAAAGAAAAACCATTATAACATTAAATGTAAATGGTCCAGATTCAGCCACTAAAAGGCACAGGGTCTCAAAGCGAACTCTTATAAGACATAAGGTATGGAAATGCCAAAAATAATGGTAAATAATTTTCAATCAAACTCATATAAAAGGAAATGAACTAATATTTAATAATGTAGTATTTAAAGCAAAATATTCATCAAGCTATAAATTGTTTAGTATTAAAAAGCTATGGCTAGTAATGAACTAAAGACAAAGCTTCATGAGCTATAAACTAGCATTCATGAACTATAAATAACAACAGTGTCAAATGAATAGAAATAAAGTAGTAATTCTGTTAGAAAAAAATTAAAAAGGGAAGATTTTATCAAAGATCTGCAAGTCCATGAACAAATAAAGGAAATAACCAATAAGTTGAATACACAGAACCTACAGACTTGCTAAACCTACACCATACAAGCAGGAATTAGATTTCTGTCTTAATTCATTCAAGCGACTATAACAAAATCCCATAGACTGGGTGACTGATGCATAGCAGATGTTTATTTCTCACAGGTCTGGCGGCCAGGAGGTTCAAGATCAAGGCTTGGTTTTTGGTGAGGACCCTCCCTGCCTCTGGTTCACAGACGACAGCTTCTTGATTTGTCCTTATAAGGTGGAAGGAACAAGACAGCTTGCTGTGGCCTCTTTTAAAAGGACACTAACCTCATTCACAGGGGCTCCACTCGAATAATCTGATCACTCACCAGAGGTCCTGTCTCCTATGGTTGGTTAAACACATGAATGTGGGGAGACACGAACATTCAACCATTGCAACTTCCTTTTGAGTGTTCATAGTTTTTTATATAAAAATACCCACAAAAACTCAATCTAGTCAACAGAAGCAAAGAAGACATGAGTACCAATAGGTGGCATCATCCCAAAGAGTCAAAACTCAGAAACTATCTGCCTGCCCAGCTCGGGGAGAATGGTTTCCCAACTCATGGTGCAGTAACATGATGAAGTATTGACAAGCCACTTACAGTCATTATGACAGCCACATGGAAACATGGGAAAATGTGTTTGATATGTTTTCTTTCATAACAAGCCGAAGAAAATGTGGAAGAGAAGTTAGCTACATATAGGATGACCACAGCTGGGTGCAGTGGCTCATGCCTGCAATCCTAGCACTTTGGGAGACCAAGGTGGGAGGATCTCATGAGTCCAAGAGTTCAAGACCAGCCTGGGCAACATAGTGAGATCACGTCTCTACAAAAAATACAAAAATTAGCTGGGTGTGGTGGTGTGCGCCCGTTTCCCCAGCTACTCAGGACACCAAGGTGACAGGATCACTTGAGCTCAGGGGTTTGAGGCTGCAGTGAGTTGGGACTGTGCCACTGTACTCCAGCCTGGATGACAGAGTGAGACCCTGTCTCAAAAAAAAAAAAAAAAAAGAAAGGAAGAAAAGAAAAGAAAAAGAAAGAACCAGATTATTGTATTGTTGCTTTATTCCATTAATTCTATTACATTATTTTTCAATTTAAAAATATCTAAAATAGAATAAATCTAAATAAGACAAAAATCCAGGGGAAAGAAAATAAGAGTCCTTTATTTGACATCTTATCTTCTCTCAGTGAGTTTTAAAATATTTATAGACCCTGAGGCATAGGGGTTAAGGTTTTGACACTAAGGAACAATCTGAATTTTTTAACACTTGGACAGGTCAAAATCATACCTTTAGGACAGAAATGAAGAAATAATTTTCTAGACCCCAAACCAAGGGGCCTCAGTCTAGAGACCCAAGTCACTGGCCTGCCCCCGCACCTGCTGTGTGTGTGTGTGTGTGTGTGTGTGTGTGTGTGTGTGTGTGTGCATGCATGTGTACACAGAAGCAGGAAAGGTGAGCCTTTTCTAAGTGTCCACAGCTCTGTCCAGACCCCACATTAAGCTACTCATTCTGGATTTCATAGGGCAGAGTCTGGAGAGTCTGACGCAGAGGGAGACGGTTCCTGGAACTTTTGACCTGTGGGGAGGGATTTCTACTTTGCAGTGAAGACTTAATTAAAAAAACATATTACTTCTGGACAAAGAGTCCAGAGGATATTTTGACATTTCTTACAAGGCTGTATTCTCCACAGTGAAGAGGTTGAGGGGTAAGAGAGAGAGAGAGAGAAGAAACAAATGTTTGGAGCCCAGCATTTTTTGGAACGATGCTCCAAACCCAGTCTATACTCTTGTGGAAAATCTGCGTTTCCGACAAATCTTCAACCTTTTTGAAGGTGGACCAGGTTTTTGTAAACAGCCTAAAGTAATTCAGAGCTCAATACAGTGGATAGCATGGTAATTTATCTGGTTAATGATGACATTATTAAAGCAGGTATGGCTCCATAAGATTGATTTCCATGTGTAATTCACTGCCTGTCTTGAAAAGGAATTTACGAGGATGGTGCTCATGGCAGGGTCATTGCTAGCATAAGTGTCAAACACTACAAGGTCATTACTTTGAAGGAAAACACTTGTTTGAGTTAAAAGATTCCATATATTTTTTCAAAAGAGTTTTGTTTTATTATTCGGTAGATTATTTGACCATTTTAAAAATGGCAAAAATTGCCACAGGTTTTTCTCTGACTATAAAAAATACGTGGAGGCGGGCTCGGTGGCTCAGCCTGTAATCCCGCGCCTTTGGGAGGCTGAGGTGAGTGGATTGCCTGAGCCCACGGGTTCTAGACCCGCCTGGGCAACTTGGCGAGACCTCATCTCTACAATAAATCAAAAAAAATGAGCCAGGTGTGGTAGTGCTTGCCTATAATTCCGGCTACTCGGAAGGCTGAGGCGGAAGGATCGCCGGAGCCCAGTGGGTTGAGGCCGCGGTGGCCGGGAGCGGTCACTGCACTCCAGTCTGGGCGACAGAGTGAGACTCCAACTCAAAAATTAAAAAATAAAAATAAATAAATAAAATAAAAGATACATGGAAATACTACATTGAAAAATACAGAAGGGCACAAAGAAGAAAATGGTACCCATCATCATTTTCCAGAGCTATACATAGTTAAAATGTTGGTGCATGTCACTCTGTTTTTTTTTTAAATTAAGGACTTTTTATTAGGAGGTGGACTTTTTTTTCCTTGAGTTGGGGTCTCACTCTGTCATCCAGGCTGGAGTGCAGGGACACGCTCATGGCCACCGCAGTCTCGACCTGCTGGCCTCCGGCGATCCTTCCACCTCAGCCTTCTGAGTAGCCGGAACTACAGGCACTGCCGCACCTGGCTAATTTTTTTTTTTAACTTACTGTAGAGACAGGGTCTCGCCAATTCCCTGGGCTGTCTCAAACCCACGAGCTCAGACAATCCACTCGCCTCGGCCTCCCAAAGTGCTGGGATTACAGTCTGAGCCACCGAGCCCAGCCATTTTTCTATTTTTTGTAGCGATGAGGTCTATGTTGCCCAGGCTGGTCTCAACCTTCCAGCCTCAAGCAATCCTCCTGCCTCAGCCTTCCAAAGTCTGGGACTGACAGGCACGAGCCACCTTGCCCAGTTGGGTGGGGAGTCTTAGGAGAGACTCTTTACACAGATTTCCTTCTCCTTTATTATAGTGTGTAATGGGCAGAGTGGGTAAATATGTTTTTCTACAAAAACATTTTCTTTTTATTTTAAAAACTCATTTTTAGATCACCTTAAGAAACAATGTCTTTATGGCTCAGCGTATCAGCAGAACAGTCTTTGTTTATCTACCATTAGGCCTAATCTTGGAAGGAGATCCTGGGGCATTTATTTTAATCAATTTAATTAAATATAAATTTGATAAAATATAAATATACAACGTATAATTAAATCAATCAGATATAATATTTATATTAATTCCATTATATTAATATTTATATTAGTTACATTTAGATGGAAATACTTTTTTTTTTTGAGTTGGAGTCTCACTCTGTCACCTAGACTGGAGTCCAGTGGCTGCTCCCAGCCACCACAGCCTCGACCTGCTGGGCTCCGGTGATCCTTCTGCCTCAGCCTTCCAAGTGGCTGGAACTACAGGCACACGTCACTACTCCTGGCTAATTTTTTGATTTGTTGTAGAGATGAGGTCTCGCCAAGTTGTCCAGGTTTGTCTTGAACCCTTGGACTCAGGCAACCCTCTCACCTCGGCTTCCCTAAGTGCTGGGATTAGAGGCGTGAACCACTGCACCAGGCTGCAAGTACTTTTACAATTGCTTCTACGAACATAGATTTCTGATCGTCTCAATGTGTACATAACATTGTCTCTCTCTTACAGCCTTGGGATCATTCTTCCTTATAATTATTATTTTTCGACATGACTTTTCCCAGTTGCACGGTATCAGTCCATCTCAAAGATGTGCCGTTACTTAAACCACCAGTCACCTACTAGGTTGTTTCTCTTTCTAGAGCATTCTTAGGAACAGAAATTCATCCAACTTTCTTTTTTTTTTTTTTGAGTTGGAGTCTCATTCTGTCACCCAGACTGGAGTGCAGTGGCCACTTCCAGCCACCGCAGCCTCGACCTGCTGTGCTCCAGCGATCCTTCTGCCTCAGCCTTCTAGGTAGCTGGAACTACAGGCGCGCGCTACCACGTCCGGCTAATTTTTGATTTTTACTGTAGAGATGAGGTCTCGCCAAGTTGCCCAGGCGGGTCTTGAACCTGCGGGCTCAGGCAATCCACTCACCTCAGCCTCCTAAAGGCGCGGGATTACAGGCTGAGCCACCGCACCCGGCTGCTTTCTAGACTTTCGCTCCTCTGGCTCGCAAAGCAGCTCGATGAGATGGAGGGGGGTTTTGTCATTTTACAGAGAAGCAGGCAGGACTAAGGAACGAGCCCCCTCCCCACCGCAGGCTGCTGTGAAGCGGAGTCTGGTCTCCATGGGAGGCAGTCTGACTGGAGTCCCCAACCACCCCCCCGATTTGTCTTCCTGAGACCCCCAAATGCCCTCCATCCCCCTCAACACAGAGCACCAGCCTCGTCATTCAGCTCTCTGGAGTCTCCATCCAGTGCCACCACCTACCTGCGTCGCCTACCAGGGACAGGCTTGTCCCTGCTGCTTCTGGAGCCCCTGCCCCAGAATGCCTCCCCCAGCCCCACGGCACCCCAACACGTCATTCAGCATCCAGGGCCAGCCTCCCCTCTTCCCCAAGGCAGGCATGCTCCTTCCTCAGGGCCTTTGCACTTACTGAGCCCTCTGTCCGGAATCCCCTGCCCACAGGCGACCCTATGGGTCATTCTTTCATTACATTCCGGCCTTTGCTCAAACATCACCTTCCTAGTGAGGCCCTCCCTGATCACCCTGTCCACACACACACACACACACACACACACACACACACACACACTTCACGGCCCTCTCCCCCGCCTAATTTTTCTCCCTGCTGTCTAACACAGCCTGATGTCCCATCTATTTGATGAGGACATGCTTGATGATCTTTGGGAGGGCAGGGATGCCTGTTTCATTCATTGTTGTATTTCCTGCGCCCAAAACGCTTCCTGGCACAAAGTGGGCGCTCAGTAGACATTTCTGGAAGAAAGGGTGACTTCGTGAGGCCTCTTGCACTCACCCCTCTTCTGTGGGTAACCTTATGTCCCTGAATGTCATTCTTCAAAGTGACCGGACTGTGTTGCATACTTGTGTAAACCCCGCAGTGAGCAAAATCATTCTCTACATTCAGAAGGTGCAAAATACTTGCACGGGACAGTCAAGGCTGCAACCATCGTCCTCCTGTGTCCTGTGGGAGGACCCCTCTGGAGGCCCCCTGCTTCTGAGACCTCAGGCTCTTCCTCCCTGCCACGGGGACAGGGATTTTAACGACAATACAGACCCGTCTGAGAGTGGGCCTTCCTGAGCCAGAAATGCCCGGGTTAGGGCATAGCTCCATCCAAGGTTGTGTGGCTTTGGGTAAAGGACTCACCCTTACTGGGCCACGAAGACGACCCTGCAAATGGCCATGCAGGGGAATTTTGGAAGCCTAGCTTGCACCTGGTGGGGATTATGCATTGGTGAACGTCAGGCCTTTGCCCAAGCTGGGCTGGTGGCCTCCCTGCTTTTAGAGGGAAGGCCTCCAAGCTTTAGGGAGCGAGCAGTCTGCATGAAATTGGCTGCCAGACAACCCCCTCAGGTCCCCTCCTGCTCTGGGAGCTTTTCTGTCCTCTCAATAAATCCTGCTTTAAAAAAAAAAAAAAAAAAAAAAGAAAGTGACTGCCAACCTGCTCCCTCTGCCCAAGGGTGGCATCTGTCCTCTCCAACCCTTGAGTCTGGGCTCTTTGTGACTCGCTTTGACCCATGGTACGTGGCGGAAGTGACTGTACCAGTCCTGGGCCTTGGTTTCAGAGGCCTGGCGGGTGCCACCCTCATGTCTTGGGATCTGGTCTTCACTAAAGAGGGTCAGACAACAGATGCCACGTGGGGAGAGAGAAAGAGACCACGAAAACCAAGCCACACCGGCCGATCCACCGGCCACCCACACACAGACTCATGAGTGTTCCGGGCAGAACTGGTCTGCCACCCTGCCGATCCCTGGAGTCCCGGGAAAGAATCCGCGGCGGGTGTTTTAGGACACTTGGTCTACGGTGACGTGGTGCCTGTGGAGGGTGGCGACGTGGTGCCTGTGGAGGGCGGCCTGGCCACCGCGGGAGTGCTTTGGATCAGTGGGGTAGGGAGACGGATTTCAACACTGCTGCCTGCGTGGGGGGCGGCCAGCACGGTTGTGACATGACTTGTTCCGGGTCACTCAAATCTGCGGTGAGCCCAGGCCTGGACACCAGCTGACCCTTGGACCCGGAGGCCAGCCACGGGGTCACCGACCGAGCCCAGAGCCTCAGAACGAACAGATCGGAGCAGCCAAAGTCACTCCACACCACCAGGGTACATGTCTCCTGACCCCTGCTTCCACGGGAAAGCCTTGGGGATCCGGCCGGAGAGGGGTCCTCTCGGAAACCCCCAGAATTGCCCAAGTGCTCCCACTTGCCTCTTAGGAGTGCAAGGGGTCGCCTGGCTCTTCCAGCCACCCCCCCAAGAGAGTGGGTGCCTCTCTGACTGTGAAGTCGCTGTCCCCATGCAGCTGTCGGTGCTTTCCAGTGAGCACATTCAGACGAGCGCCTCCTGGCGACCGCACACTCAGGTTTCTCTTGGTTTCAAAGCCTGAGGGGACCCAGGTCCTGGCCCACCCCACTGGCCGAGTTAAGCCCCTCGTGCTCCCTCCACAGTGCCTCTCTGCCACCAGGCAGCCAGTTGTCCCCAATACCGCAGGAGAGCGAGGCCACCCCTGCTGACATCCACTGGCAGATTTGTTAAACACCCACCCAGCTCCCAGGTGAGAGGGCGACTTCCTTGTCCTCCCTTGGCTAAAACTCTAAGCAAATAGGAAGCAAAACCCAAATAAGGGGCGGGGGGTGGGAATAGAAGTTCATGGTCAGTAAAATTAGCGCATCTAGAAGATTTCAGACTATGACTATACATAGTAAGATTTTTTTTTTTTTTTGAGTTGGAGTCTCACTCTGTCGCCCTGCTGGCCTCGACCTGCTGGGCTCCGGCGATCCTTCCGCCTCAGCCTTCCGAGTAGCCGGAATTACAGGCATGCGCTACCACGCCCGGCTGATTTTTTGATTTATTGTAGAGATGAGGTCTCGCTGCCCAGGCGGGTCTCGAACCCGCGGGCTCAGGTCATCCACTCACCTCGGCCTCCCAAAGGCGCGGGATTACAGGCTGAGCCACCGAGCCCGGCTAAGATTTTATTATCATTATCATCATCATTATTATTAGTATTATAGAGATGAGGTCTTGCTATGTTGCCTAGGCTGGTCTTGAACTCCTGGTCTCAAGCGATTCTCCTTCCTCAGCCTCCCAAAGCACTGGGATTACAGGTGTGAGCCACTGTGCCCCGTTCCCAAGATTAATTATTTTCTAATTGCTTGGTTTTCACCGAAAGGCAGTTTCGAGTCACCCTTGGCTTAATTTGGTTTGTGCAGCCAGCTCAGTAGTTCCTTGATTTGCTCGTGGGCTGGCAACACCATCTTGCTACCCCAATGGAGGAGAAGCTTAGGGGAAGGGCTTGGTTAGGGGTCTCCCAGCCCGACTCAAAGAACGTGGACAGCTGGTGTTCTGCATCCTGGTCACAATCAGTGGGACGACACAAAGTTCCCTCGCAGACATCTTGGGGACACAGACTGTGTGAAGATCCAGGGCTTGCTTTGATCCATTTTGACTGGAATGTTCTGGAAAAATACAAGTAGCACCAAATAAGAGGGAACATTTTTGGCTACAGGAAGAGAGTCTGTATCTCAGGGCTGGCCCATAGAACTTTCTGCACTAGGCTGGGCATGGTGGCTCATGCCCGTAATCCTAGCATTTGGGAAGGCTGAGGCAGGCGGATGACTTGATGTCAGGAGTTCAAGCTCAACCTGGGCAGCATAGCAAGACCCTATCTCTAAAAAACAATAACATTAAAGCATTTTTTGAAGAAGAACTCTCTGCAATGATGGAAACGAACCATATCTGCATTGCCCAGCATGTGGCCACAGGCCACCTGTGGCTATGGAGTCCTTGAAATGCGGCCACTGCCATGGGGAACCACATGTTTTGAGTGTTTCAGTGTAAATAGCCACACAGCACACACGTCAGGAAACCACCAACCTGAGAGTTTGCTTCCCTAGAGTGGCTGCAACTCCTCTCAAGAAACTTCACTCTGGAGACGTCCCTGTGGGCTCCCTTCCGGCATCTCGGGGAGGTCAGGGGGGTTTCGTCCAGGGTCCTGGCTAGGGAGCGCCGTGGGCCGCCGAGCTGGACTGGTGATTGCTCAGGAAGCTTCAGACCACCGAGGGAAAGAAAGAAAATGAAATGCACCTCGGAGGGTTTCTAGAAACGTGCGCCAGCATCGTTCGCACAGGCAACTGAGATGTCGCAAGGGACGGTGACACCGGCCGGTCGCTGATGGTGCGAAGTCCTTGTTTGGGAGGAATTCTGGCCACTTTGATCACGGAGGTCGTGTCTCGTGTCCTCTGAAACAAGCACAGTGCTTCGGAGAAGGAGCACAAGCCACGTTTCTTTTTTTACGGGACCTGCTGTTCTGGGCTCGGGTGGCTGAGCGCATGAGACTTGAAGCCTGGGGGAGGAGCTCAGCCCGCATCTCAGCCCAGGCTCTAGGTCTAAGGCGCTTCTTTCTGGGGCAGAGGGGGCGTGGGTGGTGGGGGCGGGGGGATGAGACAGGCAGGGTGGCCCCCCAGGGGAAAGACGGGTTAACAATGGTGACTCTGCCCTGCAAGCCACGTTCAAGAGGCCGCTCCCGGCAGCCCTGGGGCCTCCCGGGCGGCCGGGGGAGGGTCCTGGACCCTGGAAGCCACGCTCTCTGCCTTGAGCTGTCATTTCTTCCAGCCTCTGCCATCTGCTTCACCCGAGGGCGTGGCCAAGCCGAGCTGGAGGCCCAATGGCAGACCCAGGGACAGAGACTTGGGGCTGGTGATCAGGGCCCAGAAGTCACCCGCAGCTCTCACAGACACCCTCTGGGATGCTGGCTTTTCTTCTCTCCCTCGCCCGCCGCCTCTCACGGTTTTCCTTCTCTCTCTCTCTCTCTCTGTTTTTTTCCTCCTCTTCCATTTTTTTGCCTCCAGAATGTCTCCAATCCAGCCTCTGCTCCCGACCTCCGCTGCGCACCCCCGGGAAACCCCAACCACAGCTGCTCCCTGGAAACTCACTCCTCACCGAAGCCAGTGGGATCTTTGAAAAAATGTGAATGCCATGACGCCACTGTCCTGGACCAGCTGCTTCTGGCATCCCGGACGCGTGCCTTCCCAGCCACTTGGCTCGGGCCCTCTAGACCATCTCATCCGGAGTCGCAAGACACCGGCGAGTGGTCACCAGTCGTCAGAGCATCCTTCCCGCGGGCAGTGCACTCTGGGATTTTCCGTTCTGTTCTAGTCGGCTGCACCCTGTTTTACTTATTGCTGATTCTGATCATGACGCCTTCTCCTGACTTGGTGACCTGCCCAAGGGTCTCGGGGGTACTAGCATGAAATCTGTATTTTCTGTCTAGACCAATAAGGCCTTCTGTGATCTGACCTTCCCGTTTACCTCCCTGACCTCATTGCTGCCTCTTCCGCATGCCCACTGGCCTCTACCCACACTGGCCTCTACCCAAACCGGCCTCCTTGCCATTTCTCCAGCAGAGCAAGCTGGTCCCTGCTTGGGGTCTTGGCACTCACTTGCTGTCCCCTCTGCTTGGAACACTGGGCTCAACCCTCCAGACCTCGTTCAGACCTCCCTGCAGGTGTCCAGTCCCAACCATTCTCCTTAGGAAGTCACTCTCATCTCCGTTCTGTCACCTGCTTTATTTGCCATTAGCATGTAAAAAAGGCCAGGCATGGTGGTCCACACCTGTAATCCCACCGCTTTGGGAGGCCGAGACGCATCATTTGAGTCCAGGAGTTTGAGACCAGCCTGTAGCAAGATCTCATCTCTACAAAAAAAAAAAAAAATTAAATTAGCCGGGCGTGGTAGCACACGCCTATAGTTCCAGCTACTCGGGAGGCTGAGTCAGAAGGATCCTGTGAACCCAGAAGGTCGAGGCTGCGGTGAGCCATGATGGTGCCGCTGAGCTCCAGTCTGGGCAACAGAGCGAGACCCTGAGTGAAAAAACAAAACACCGGCCTGGGCAACTTGGTGAGACCGCATCTCTACAGTAAAATGAAAAATTAGCCGAGTGTGGTAGCGTGCACCTGTAGTTCTGGTCATTTGGAAGACTGAGGCGGAAGGATCGCTGGAGCCCAGCGGGTCGAGGCTGCGGTGGCCGGGAGCATGCCACTGCACTCCAGTCTGGGTGACAGAGTGAGACTTCAACTCAAAAAAAAAATCCCAACAAACCAAAAAACATGTAAAACGACTTGAGTCGTCTCATTTACTTCTGTTCCTTTGGATTGACAACCTGGTGTCTGTGTCCAGCTCCACCCTGAGTGCCCGATTCAGGAAGTCTGGGATGGTGCCGGAGAAGGTGCCTTTCCAAAAGGTCCCCGGGGGCATGGACGTTACGGGTCCAGGGACCACAGGGGGACCACGGACAGCAGCAACGTCCCTCCCCTAGCAGGGCCAGCAGCTCACCGTTCATTCAGTGGACGCCCGCGAGCCAGGTCCAGCGTCTCAGAGAGGAGTGAGGGGCCACATCGCACACAGCCAGCACTTGACACACGGGCCGGTGTCCAGCATCACCACCATGGTCCCACCCACACGCCTGCTCTCTGCAGACCTCAACCCTTGGCCCATAACTCAGGAATTTGAGCCAGCTGGTCTGTCATTTTCCCGACGGCTGGTGGCAGTACTTTTTGAGAATTTCATTATAAAACGTTCTGCATTTGCTCTTCTGACCGCACAGATCATTGTTCCAAGTAGCACATCGATTTTTGGGGGGTCAGGCCGGATGGTTGATGCCATAGTTTTGTGCTGGAAGCAAACCAAATGCCCATCGACTGGTGAACAGATCAACAGAGGGTGGTCTGTCCTGACAAGGGAGTACTATGCAGCGAGAAAAAGGAACCAACACTCAGTGTATTGTCAGCTACATGGCCACACAGGCAGGTCTCAAAACACGCCGAGGGAAGGAAATCAAACCCGAGACTATGTGGTATGTGGCTCCACTTATATGAAACTTCTGGAAAAGGCAAAACTGTCGAGACAGCAAGATGGTAGTTCCTGGGGAGAGGAGTGCAGACTGACTACAGGTCATGAGAGAACTTTCTGGAGCGATACATGTGCTCTAAAAATGGGTGGTGCTGATGACTACATAGCTATATACATTTTATAAATGCATTTTTTTTGAGTCAGAGTCACACTCTGTCACCCAGGCTGGAGTGCAGTGGCACACTCATGGCCACTGCAGCCTTGATCTCCTGGGCTTAGGTGATCCTTCCACCTCAGCCTTCCAAAGTAGTTGGAACTACAGGCACACACCACCACACCTGGCTCAATTTTTATTATTTATTGTAGAGATGAGGTCTTGCCCAGGCCGGTCCTGAACCACTGGTCTTGGGCAATCCTCTCACCTCTGCCTCCCAAAGTGCTGGGATTACAGGTGTAAGCCACAGTGCCTAGCCTCTTGTATGCTGTTCTTTATGCCCTGAAGTCCCAAATCCTTTGTGTGTGTGTGTGTGTGTGAGTTAGAGTCTCACTCTGTTGCCCAGGCTGGAGGGCAGTAGCACCCTCACGGCCACTATAGCCCCAACCTGCTGGGCTCAGGCGATCCTTCTGCCTCAGCCTCCCAAGTAGCTGGAACCACACCTAACATGAGTAAATTCTGTGGTTTGCCAGTCATACCTCAATAAAGCTGGTTTAAATGTTTACAAAAGCAATATAGAAAATTTTGTGAACTCTTAGACGTTGAAAAACACAACCATGGTGGCACATGGTTTAATAGTGTCTTAGGATGTTGAATCCACACCTCCTGCACTCCCCAGGGGCTCCAGTTCTAGGAATTTATGGGAAACACGAAGACATGCGTCCACGCAAGGGCTTGTGTGCAGACGCTGGTGGCAACGGTATTTACACTCACCTAAAACTGGAAGCCGCCCAAAGGTCCATCCACAGATGTTGGGTAAACGAGTTGCGGTCCACCCATACAGTGGAATACTATTCAGCAACAAAAAAGAACAAGCGGTGGCGACCCAGGACGGTACAGATGAGCCTCAGAATATGACACTGCGTGAAAGAAGCCAGACAGAAAGGAGTACGTGCTTCATGTATACATGATGTACGAAACTCAACACGGGGGCGGGAGGCAGAACGGCTGCCGAGGCTGGAGGTACCCGAGGGAGCCGTCCAGGAGGTTGTCCGATTTTGCGTCTCGAGTGCAGCAATGGTGAGCTGGGTGTGCGTACATGAGTCGGGACACATTCAACGTCACGCATCAAATAATAGGTGCTGCCGGGCTCAGTGGCTCAGCCTGTCATCCCATGCCTTTGGGAGGCTGAGGTGAGTGGATGGCCTGAGCCC
>NW_007251389.1:195746-203670 GCF_000164805.1 Carlito syrichta | reverse complement strand
TAATCAAAAAATCAGCCAGGCGTGGCAGTGCATGCCTGTAATTCCGGCTACTCGGAAGGCTGAGGCGGAAGGATCGCCGGAGCCCAGCGGGTTGAGGCTGCGGTGGCCGGGAGCGGCCACTGCACTCCAGTCTGGGCGACAGAGTGAGACTCCAACTCAAAAAAAAAAAAAAAATAATAGGTGCTTTTTATACATGTAAATTCTGTTTTAATAGAAATGACTTGCCTGGCCGGGCAGGGTGGCTCACACTTGTCATCCCAGCACTTTGGGTGGTGGGGTGGGGGATTGCCTGAGCCCACGAGTTCAAGACTAGCCTGGGCAACTTGGCAAGATCTCATCTCTACAGTAAATCAAAAGATTAACTAGGAATGGTGGTATGCAACTGTGGTTCTAGCTACTTGGAAGGCGGAGGCGGAAGGTTCACCAGAGCCCAGTGGCTGACATTGGGGTGGCCGTGAGTGTGCCATGGCACTCCAGGCTGGACAATAGTGAGACTCTGACTCAAAGAAAAAAAAAAGACTTGCCATTGTGTTTTCTAGCACTGGGCAGGCCGTGTGTTCTCTGAGCTATGGCCACCATGTTTTCCTAAGGCTTGGCCCTCTCTCCTACCTTGGGGAGATGAATCTCTTCCTTCTCTCTCTCTTTCTCTAATTTACTTTCTAAATAAACTATATTTTCCAATAAAAAATAAGTAAATAAAAATGACTTAAATGTCAGAAAATGATTAAAACAGCTGGGCTTGGTGGCTCAGCCTGTAATACCAGCTCTTTGGGAAGCCGAGGTGAGTGGATTGCCTGAGCCTGCAGGTTCGAGACCAGCCTGGACAACTTGGCAAGACCTTATCTCTACAACAACAACAACAACAACAACAAATTAGCCGGGCTCGGTGGCTCAGCCTGTAATCCCGTGCCTTTGGGAGGCTGAGGTGAGTGGATTGCCTGAGCCTGCGGGTTCGAGACCTGCCTGGGCAGCGAGACCTCATCTCTACAATAAATCAAAAAATCAGCCGGGCGTGGTCGCGCATGCCTGTAATTCCGGCTACTCGGAAGGCTGAGGGGGGAGGATCACTGGAGCCCAGCTGGTCGAGGCTGCGGTGGCCGGGAGTGGCCACTGCACTCCAGTCTGGGCGACAGAGTGAGACTCCAACTCAAAAAAAAAATAAATTAGCCGGGCATGGTAGCGCACGCCTGTAGTTCCGGCTACTTGGAAGGCTGAGGCGGAAGGATGGCCAGAGCCCAGCAGGTCGATGCTGGGTTGGCTGTGAGTGTGCCACTGCAGCCTGGGCGATGGAGTGAGACTCCAACTAAAAAAGAAAAAAAAAAAAAGATTAAAGCATGAAATTTAAATTCTGAACCCATAACGAAATCCACCCTCACTAATTCTTATTATGTGCTAACTACGGAATTAAACTAGATGGTCTTGTATTTAGGGAATTTTTCTTATGAAGAGGAAAAAAATGCAGTAAGGGGCCAGGAGCTGTCTGCTAGGGTCGTACTGTCTCTCGCCTTCTGCTGCCTAAAACTTGTCCCAGGCAGGCAGAGGGCACTGGAAAAATGACCCCCCCAAAACCCAGCCCCCCGGTTCCTCGGCAGGAAGAAATGCTTCTGAAAACACTCACAGTCTGGCTCGATGTGGCCCCGAGTCTTGGTGCAGCACCCGCTGTTCTCAGAGCCTTTTCCATATCCTTGCCGGCTTGTCTGCAGGTGCTCTCAGTGGCTTCGCCATCCTCTGAAGATGAAAAGGCGTCAGGCGTTTGGAAAAGCCCCCGCGAGGCAGGCGGGATGAGCCCTGGGAGTCTGATCCCAAGCAAAGGCTGCATTCCAGGGAGGTGACGTGGCTTTCTGTGCGCTGTTTGGGGCCTGAGAGACAAGCCAGGAGATGGATCCGCCCGCCTGGGAGCTTCCAGGGGAGTCTCAGCTGGAGGCCCGAGCGTGGAGGGGAAGGGGCCCACAGCAGTTGCCGATGGCACGGGCTGGCCTGGCTTGGGAGTCGCCGGAAACAGGAGGGCTTTCCCCAGGGTGGGGTGTGTTCTACACCAGAGGCCGTTTCACAAGGGGACATCCTGTGACTTAGCAGGGCAGGGGTCTGGGCAGGGCCTAGGAAGACTCAGCTCAGGACACGGCCGCTTGGTTGCTAGCCCAGGAAGAGAGCACACTGGGATGTAGCATCTCAGGGCCCGGCCCCTCTGCAGGCAGTTTCTGTGGGGGCTCGCTCAGGAGACCCAGAAGGCGGACACTTTGGTTTCAAGGCAGCTGTGGCACCGAGTGCGAATGTGAAAGCAGGTGCCTCTAAGTCAGGCGTACAGCACTCAGATTAACTAGAGAGGGGCTCCCTGGGTCTTTGCAAGATGTACCCCCTAAGATACTCACATAAAAAAGAAATCCAAATAGCAACACCCAAATAGCACAAGCACGTGTTCTCGTCCATATCCTGGAAATCTACATCTTGGCATTCTGGTATTGACACTGTACCCCTTAACACCAAGGACTTGGGTGCCTTCTCTCTCGTTGCTCTGCCCTTCCTGGTGCTGGCCTTCTTCCTCACGACCCAAAATGACTGCCTCAGCACCCGCCATCAGATCCTCATTCGAACCAAGAAGAATGACAGATCAGAGAGTAGAGTACCCTGTCCTTTCAAAGACATTTCCTGAGAAACTACACAAAATCCCTCTGCTGACATCGCGTTGGCTGAAACTGAGTCATAGGGCCACACCTAGCTGGGTGGCAGGAAATGGGCCTTTATTTCAGATGGCCGGACACCCAGCTAGGCATCCGGCATTCTAATAGGGTGGGAGCGACCCTGCATGACTTCTGAAGGTGGGTCACGAAGAGATCCGCTTCTGCCTGGCTCGCCTTGGGCAGCTGGTCTTGGAAACTAGCCACCACGCTGTGAGGAAGCCCGAGCAGCCATGTGGAGAGACCACGGGGGAGGCCATGGTTGAGTTGAGGGAGGCCAGTGAGTTTGCTCAGGAATATGTTGCGTCTGGAGTGTTTCTGGCCAGCCAGGGAATGTCTGGTGGGTGCAAGTGTGTGTGTGTGTGTGTGTGTGTGTGTGTGTGTGTGTGTGTGTCTGGACTGGTGGGTGGGAGCCTACACCCGGGGAGGGAGGAGTGAGTGTCAGATGCAGACGGGTCATGGTGTCACAGAACACGTCAGACGCTTGAAGAGACGTGAGGGCCACTTGCAAGAGGGGCTCCGTTCACCCAGCGACAGGAGCTGGGTGGCTCCTTGGCAGTGTGACTCTGCAGTGGCTTCCACTTCTGCCCCCTGGATTGACTCGTTTCAGCCAACGGGATGAGGTGGGGGTGACCGGCGGCCAGCTCTGAGCCCTGGACGCCTGCCCATGCCAGGGGAGCCAGCTCTAGCCCGCCGGCTGGCAGGGGGACCCCCAGAGGAGGCCACGTTAAATCAGCCAGCCCCTGCTGACCCACCAGCTTCCTGTAGAGGCATGGGGGTCACTGAGCCTGGCCCCATCAACAGACCTGCGCTACCAACCCAGAGACCCATGAATAACCGTAACTGGCCTTCCTACAAGCCATTACACTCTGGGATGTTTTGTTACGCGGCACGGGTCACGGATACACCAGCCTCGGGAAACTCACTTCAGGGACGTCCGCACCACAGGCACCTGGAAGTGTTATGCGCAAAGGGAATACGCCAGACCGGCGCGCAAGGAGTCACGGTCCTGTCTTCTCTGCCTCCCTTCACGCTGTCAGATCTGGGGTGATATCCTCTAGCTCTTGGGGCCTGTCTCGCCCCTGGGCCCCAGACTTGGAAGGGTGACTTTGCGGTAATGGCGGGTGGGGTTTCTCAGCCCCGGGCTGCTGAGACTTGGGGTTGGCTCATCCGTTCCGGGGGGCTGGCCCATGCATCCGAGCGTGCTCAGTGGCTTCCCTGGCCTCTAACCACTAGAGGCCAGTGGCACACTCCAGCCCAGTTGTGACAACCAAAAATGTCTCCAGCCATTGACAAATGTCCCCTGAGGAGAAAAAAAACAAAAACAAAAACAAAACAACTCACACCCTGCTGAGAACCACTGGGCTAAAACATTCCTGAAAAACCCTCAGATCAGTCCTCCCAGGGCACACTGGCAAACCAAGAACACGCCCCTGCAGCCGCTACGAGCACTTTACTCATTCACTCACTACCCATTCATTCATTCCCAGGCAGTCACTGCAGGCCCACCAGGTGCTGGAGAGTCCAGGCTCAGTCCCCAAGAACTTGTAATCTAGTGGGACGCAGACAAGTGCCAGCCCTGAGAAGTCCGAGAAGGCATTTCATGCAGATGAGCAGAAGACATTCAGGGGCGACTTCCTGGAGGAAGTGGCTTTTGAGCTGAATTGTAATTGCTGAGTCAGACATCTCTGGGATGAAAAGCAGGGTGTCGGGGGGCATACAGGAAGACAGAATACGTAGCAGGTTCTATAAATCATGGGCTATAATCGGTGTGTAGAGGGAGCGGGGACAGACTGCCACTGGCATCTTGCGGGAAATTCGACTTATTCTCCTGGGGAGCTGTGGCCGTCCAGCCGCTCCCGCTCTGTGCACATCCACACATCACGGTCCATGAAACTGCCGCGAGACAGAAAACAGACACGGGGCTCTGAGTCTCTGCCATGGAGCTGTAGCCAGGCCCTGGAGAGGATTTACCCTGCCAGCCTGGTTCACGCAGAGGACCAACGAAAAACAGGGCTCCACTGTGGTCCGGTGTGAAGGAAAGCCCGGCCCAGCCGCTCCCCCGGCTGGCACGCAACTGCACCCAAGAAGATGTGAAAAATAACATTGTGCCCCGGCCAGCAGGAGGGGGCTCCGGGTGCCTCGCATTCCTGCCTCGGGCTCCCTTGATCCAAAAGAACCATCGTGCTGACGGTGAGGGGATGCAGCCCTCTGGCCCCTATCTTGGGGCAGGGAAACGGAAACGCCTCTATTGGCAAATATTGACTGAGGGTTGCCACACAGGGCCCTCCGGGGGCGTGGTGGGAACATGGGCTCCCCTGCGCTCGGGAGGCAGGCTGGTGGCGCAGGGCGCTCGGTTGACACCTCCAGAAAATATTTATTCTCACCTGCTGCGTGCCAGGCTCTGTTTTAGGGATATGATGGTGAACGAGACAGAGGCGTCTCCTGGCGTTGTGGCGCTCACATTCCAGCAACGGGGACCAGCAAAGCAGTAAATACATAAATGAGATCCTTATTAGACAGTGATACATGCTCCTCGGAAGATCACAAAACGGGAGAATGAGATCGGGCGTGGTGGCTCACGCGGGCCATCCCAGCACTCTGGGAGGCGGAGGCAGGAGGATTGTCAGAGCCCAGGCGTTCAAGACCAGCCTGGGCAACAAGCAAGACCCTCGTCTCTACCAAAGCAATTTTTAAAAATTAGCCAGATGTGGTGGCGTGCACCTGCAGGCCTGGCTACTTAGAAGACTGAGGTGGAAGGATCTCCTGAGCCCAGGAGGTAGAGGCCGCGGGGAGCCATGATCATGCCACTGCATTTAGAGACAGAGTGTGAGACGCTGACTCTAAATAAATAAACAATCCAAGGGGAGAAGGAGACTAGACGGGACTTGAAGGCAAGAGCGACGGCGCGTGAGTGGCCGCAGACAGCCTCTCTGACCAGGGGACGGGGGGGGGTGAGGTCCCTGGGATTAATCATCTCATTCAACCGAGGTCTACTGAGCCCTGATCAGGGAGGTGCCCGATGCTGGAATCCATCGGTGAGTGAAATGGACCGAGATCCCTGTTCTGACGACACTGACGTCCCGGGAGAGTGGGAGGAGCTGAGCCACAGGCAATCCGCTCATCCACTCATTCTGTTACAGATTCGGAGGTGACAAAATGCAGGGGAAACCGGAAAAAGTGGAGCAGAAAGAAGGGACTGGAGCGCCGAGGCCGAGGCCAGAGGCATGGGAGAGGGCAGGGACAGCCAGCGTGAGCCCCCTGGGTGACATCTGGGTGAAGACTTGGAGGAGGGAGGCCCCCGGCTGCCCCCCAAAATTCCATTCTTCTCATTCGTAGACTTTTATTATAAAGCACTGGATTCCACGACTCTTATTATGCTATTATATGTTGAATCTGACTGATAAAAAATGTGCTCTGTTTTGTGTTCTATAAAAATCGACATGCCGGACTCGGTGGCTCAGCCTGTCATCCTGCACCTTGGGAGGCTGAGGTGAGTGGATTGCCTGAGGCTGCGGGTTCGAGATCCGCCTGGGCAACTTGGCGAGACCTCATCTCTACAATAAAAATCAAAAAATTAGCCAGGCACGCCTGTAATTCCGGCTACTTGGAAGGGCTGAGGCGGAAGGATCGCCGGAGCCCGGCAGGTGAGGCTGCGGTGGCCGGGAGCGGCCACTGCACTCCAGTCTGGGCGACAGAGCGAGACTCCAACTCAAGGAAAAAAAAAACCTCTCTCGTTCTCGCCCTCTTCCTGTATCCCCCCACGCCTTCCTCAGGACAAGCCTCTTCTTTTCTCCCTGGGTTGTCAAAGAATACCCATCTTGGTCTGCACTCTTTGCAGTTCAGCTTTCTAACAGCCGCGAGTAGGACCTTCCTAAGGCACAAGTGTGGAACACACACATACACACACACACACACACACAAACACCAGTGCACCCCCAAGCTCCCTCACCAGGAATCCTTCTTCCTAGGCAGCCTTCTCTGATATCACCAAGCAGCACGGCACTCCCCTCAGGAACTGCCAACACATTGGCCTTAGGGTTCTGATCACATTGATTTGTCCTTGCTGTTTACATTGTGTCTCCCCCAATACACAGACTGTGAGTGTCCCGAGGTCAAACCCATGACCTCATCCATCTATAGCCTAGCACAGCACCCAGGTGGGGCAAAGGCTTATCTAAAGGAGAGGTCAGCCAACTGCAGCACCCCCCTGCCAAACCCAGCCCGTCCCAGAGCCCGTGCTACCTGGCCCGTGAGCCACGGATGGCGTTTATGTGAACATTTGCAATCGATGTGATGATAGAAACACTCACCTCGAACTCCAGTTCAGCAAAATGTCGTTCCCCCACCTCCCTCAAAAATTCTCTTCTTCTCAGCTGTAGACTTTTATGATGAAACATTGTATTCGATTATTATTACATTTTGAATTCTGTCAAAAATGTTGTGGAGATTTGCTCTAGGTCATGTTAGATAAGAAACTCCTTCAAGGCTGGGCGTGGTGGCTTGCATCTGTCATCCCAGCCCTTTGGGAGGCAGAAGTGAGAGGATTATCTGAGCTCAGGGGTTCGAGACCAGCCCGAGCAACATGACGAGACCTCGTCTCTACAATAAAATAAAAAAAGTCAGCTGGGTGTGGTGGTGCATGCCTGTGGTTCCAGCTACTTGGAAGGCTGAGGCAGAAGGATCGTCTGAGCCCAGCAGGTCAAGGCTGCGGTGGCCGTGAGCATGCCACTTGCACTCCCGCCTGAGACTCCAACTCAAAAAAAAAAAGAAAAGAAAAGAATCTGTATCAGTGTTTGCTTCAGCAGCACATATACTAAACTTGGAACAATACAAAGAAGATGAGCATGGCCCCTGCACAAAGATGACACACAAACTCGTGAGGCGCTCCATATTTTGACTTGCAGCAACTTGGATGGAATTAGAGTCTATCATACTCGGTGATTTATCACAGAAACAAAGATCTGAGTACCACATGTTCTCACTCTTAAACGGACCCTGAACGTTATAATACTATAAGAAAGGGATGGGCACTGCCAGGGGAGGAGGGGTCACATAACATCAATAAGGGTACCCGCACTTTACCTGTACGATGACCATGATGTATCTAACCCTGAATTGTACCCCACGTCTTTCAAATAAAAAATAAGACGGAAAAAAATCTACTTTCAAAACCTTTGTCTCTTGGCTCTCTGCATCTAAGATATTCTCTGACTCTTTTTTTTTTTTTTTTTTTTTTTTGTTTGGGT
>NW_007251389.1:189782-195726 GCF_000164805.1 Carlito syrichta | reverse complement strand
TTTTTTTTGAGTTGGAGTCTCACTCGGTTGCCCAGACTGGAGTGCAGTGGCCGCTCCCAGCCACCGCAGCCTCGACCTGCTGGGCTCCGGCGATCCTTCCGCCTCAGCCTTCCAAGTAGCCGGAACTACAGCCCCGCGCTACCACGCCCAGCTGATTTTTGATTTCTCGTAGAGATGAGGTGTCACCAAGTTGCCCAGGTGGGTCTCGAACCCGCGGGCTCAGGCCATCCACTCACCTCAGCCTCCCAAAGGCGCGGGATGACAGGCTGAGCCACCGAGCCCAGCTTCTTTGACTCTTAACAAAGCAAGTCTGCTGACTGTATGGCAAGACCTAAAAGTCCAAGCGCTGCCTTGACGTCTCTGAGCCCATCGGGGCCTCAAAGGCCTGACCCCAAGTTTCCCTGCTCCCACCAGAGGGGTCCCCACCCGTCAGGACAGGCTCCCACCCAGCCGCCCAACCTACAACTCAGTGGGTTGCATCTCCCCGCCAGCACAGGACACCGTTCATGCAAGCCAATGCCATCTTCCCAGAGCCAGTGCTACTACTAAGCATAGCCTCCTGTGGGCTCGCTGTGCTCCGGGGTGCACCCCTGCGTGACCCTGAGTGGCATGGGGTGTTCTGCCTCTTGCCGTGAGTGTATGTGACCGATAAACAGGTCCAGCCTTGTCTGTCCGGTGTGGAGTGCAGCGTGCTCAGCCATCTCACGCAATTTAAGACGAGAATCCCTCCTTCACCAATGGGGGTGAATTGGAGGGGGTCAGAGCGCTGCCCCGGCCTAACAAATGAATGAATGAATGGGCCTGATTCACTCATTCGGAACACCGTTGCACCTCCCTGCCCCCCACAGCCCAGCCCGCGCCCCCCCTCATGCCCCTCTCCGTCCTCCCCACCCTCGTGCTGCCTCTCTGGGTGTTCCTTCGGCCTGGCAGAATAAACGCCCACATGCTGCCAGCTCCTAACATGGGCTTGAAGCTTGACTCGGCCCCTCCTTGGCCCAGGCCCCTCGATCCAAAAGAAAGAAGCAGTTTGTTGGATGTTTGGAGACTGGAAGAATCCGGCAGCGGGTCTGCGTGCCCGTCAGTAACCCTCGCGCCCTCATGAAAAGCCCCGTGTGAGGGGCCCGGGGGTGCCGAGCCCAGGCAGAGCCGCCAGCCTCCTTCTTTTGAGAAGCCTGATGGGTTTACACGACACCTGAGAAAATAAAGCAGGCGCTGTGCCTGGGGCATGTTGATAAAGGGACCCGAGGGGAGCGGGCCGCGAACACGCCGGAGTCCCGGGGACAGAACACTGGACGCTTTGTGCATCCATGGCCCCGAGCCGACTCAAAGGCAGCTCACAGAAGCCTCTCTCCACTTTCGCCCGACCCAGAAAGCCCGGGCGGCTGCGTGTTTATTCTGGAGCCGCCACTGAAGGGACTTTTGTCTGAGGCTTTGGAAACATGGGCGCGTATCAGCCGTCTCCTGCGGGCACCCCGAAAGGGGGCGGGCCGCTCCTAGGCCGGGGAGAGGAGCCGGTGTGTCGTGCGCTGGTGAGGGTGGAGCCGTCTGCAGGGGAGGCTCGGAGCAGAGGCCTGAGTTCCAGGGCAGAATGTGGGGTCCTGGGGTGGGGCTTGATGACATGGAAGGGGTGCTTGAGGGAGGGATGGAGAAAGATGTCTCAGCCCTTGCTCTCCGAGGCTCTCCCAGTGAAGGGGCCACGGTCCACGATGGGGGTTGACCAGATGGCCCCGTGGGGGGCTCTGCGGGAAGGGACAGGGCACGTGCTGGCCAGAGGCCACTCTGGCGTGGCAGGTCGGGGTAAGTGCTGTGTCGGGAACGTGGGCTTGACCCCACCTGGACAGAGAAGGCAAGGAATGGGTGGGCTTGACCCCAAGTGGACAGAGAAGGCAAGGAATGTCAGCTGGGCAGGGGAAGCAGCCCTGGGAGTTTGGCTGGGGGGTGGGTCAGGGGGTGTTCAGCCCCAGGAAAGAAGGCTACTGACCAGAGATGCTGTGTGGATTCTTACGGGAGGACAAGCCTGTTTCGTGTGGATGCTGCCTTCCTAACAGGAACTAGAAGCCAAGACTCTGGCTTCGAAGCCAGTGGGTCAGGGCCGAGGATGCCCTAGGAGTATGCCCACTAACATACCCAACACACACACACACACACGTGTTCTCACACATGCACGCTCGCACACACTGAACACACAGGTCCTGCCGTCCCAGGAAGCTCGGGATGCCAGATGGTTCCTCCCTTGACTCCACCCACTTCCAGAAGGAGGGCAGAGAGGCCGAGCCGGAAACCAGGGCACCTCGGGGGTCCCCTCAGCCTCTCCCGCCCCAGCCCCCCACTCCACTGTGAAAGCCTCAGCGACAGCACACGTGGCCAGTCCTGATGCGGAGGGAGGGGCCTGAGAGGGGTCGCAGGGGTGAGGAGTAGGTTAAAAGGGGCCTGGTCCAGGTAGTGAGGTGGAAGGGAAGGAATGGAGTCCACGTTTTTAAAGGGAATTGGATACAGAACCGTGCAGTTCTCTTCTGGAAAGGCGCTGGCGCAGACCTGTCCAGCGTGGCCCACGTGAGCCTCGGAGGACTTTAGAGCTTTCGACAGCCTGGGGCTGGCTGGACGTGCGTTACCGAACTGTCCCCCCCATGGGGGCCCATGGCAGTCCCACAGGAAGACGCACAGGACACGGCCAGGGAGGATCCCATCCCAGCCTGGAAACCGGGGCTCAGTCTGCCTGGAGGACCAGGCTATCGCAGGGGCCGAGCTGTGCTGCCCCGTCAGCAGTGGGCACCTTTCCCACGCCAGGCCCTCGAGCTGGGTGCCGAGGTGGACATTCACGTCTTCGACACATGCTGTCTCCGCCGGGCACGTCACAGCCATCCTGCGCCCAGGAACAGTGGCACCTCTGCACACGCAACGGGGCCATTTTCAATGACAAAGTCAGCAAGAACAAGCACAGACGTCCGAAAGACGTGACACCATGCGGACCGTGGGAGGGACACCCCGTCAGGACTGTGCCAACTGGAGAGGGCAGAGCCCAGGCCTCCACTGGGAATGTGCTGTCGGGAGGCGGGCACCTCTCACCGCTCTGCAGGGTCAAATGCCTCGCAGGCTGTGTGCACTGGCTTGGGGGATACGAGGTTTCGGCAAGAGGCAAGTTCACGGAGACAGAACAGCAACAGGGAGGCCCAACCGCCAGAAAGAGGAGCCACAGCGCAGGGCTCGGAGTGTCCCACGTGCGATGCCACCCCTGCCCACACAGGAGAGCGCCACGGGTCACCGAGGTGAGGAGGGGCGGGGCCCCGAATACACGGGACTTGGGCCCCTCTGCCACGTTCAGCACAGCCCACAGCAGTCCGGGCTGGAAGGAAATGCTCTCTACAGGCTGTCTCACCCAGGCCACTCGCTGGGCCGTCAAGGAAACCTGAGGCACGGCCATGAGCGTGGGTGCAAACAGCAGGTAAGCCCTCCACCCAGCGAGCCTCTGTTCCCTCACTCTGAGAATAGGTATAAGTCACATCGCAGAAAGTGGCTGGCAGGACTAGCACAGTGATAGTTCTAGCACAGTGATTGCTATTATTATTACTGCCTAGGCAGTTATTATGGTTTATTATTATTATTATTATTACCATTTACTATCCAGCTAGGCGTCTGGCCTCCAACCCATCAGCTCTTTGGTGGCAGGAGCAGATCCAGGTTTGGGGACATCCAAAGCTTATACAAGTTCAGGAACTTCTTTCAAAGCAAAAAAAAAAAAAAATACAGGCCAGGCGTGGTGGTTCATGTCTGTCATCCCAACACTTTGAGAGGCTGAGACAAGAGGATTGCTCGAGCTCAGGGGTTTGAGACCAGCCTGGGCAGCATAGTGAGACCTCACCTCTACAAAAAAAAAAATCAAAAAATTAGCCGGGCGTGGTGGCGCACGCCTATAGTCCCAGCTACTGGGGAGGCTGAGGTGGGAGGATCACCTGAGCCCAGGAGGTCGAGGGTGTGATGAGCCGTACTCGCCAAAACCAAAAAAGAAAAAAAAAAGTTACAGAGTCAGAATGAGACCCAGGCCCTGAGGGGCTGTCCAGGTGAGGACCTAAATCTTCGGTTCTGCTACCTTTACAGCTGTCCACCCCTCTGTGGATGCTATGCTGACACCTAGACTGAGTCCTCAGGCATATATTTCTCTGTTAACTAATCGACTGAATTGACTGAACGTGGGTTTTCCGTTGCAACTCCGGCCACGCACAGAGAGGACGAAGTTTCTGCCCTCAGGGAGGTGGCGTGACCTTCTTTGGGGCGGGGGGGGGGCATGCCAGGGAAATAAATGTGCCAACCAGCAAACGGCCCAGAGGGCTGGGCAGAGAGCCGGAGGGGTCCATGTCGGCGGAGAACTCGGGCCCGCTCAGCAGTGAGGATTTAAGGAGGAAGAGAACCCCTGCCCCTTTTCAGGGGGCCTAGCTTCCAGACAGAGATAACAGGGGGCGGCGGCCAAGCACGGCGCCTTCAAGGAACAGCGGTGGGCCCAGAGTGCGCCAGATCAGCTGGGAGGGCGGGCGGCATGGACAGTCTGGAGGGCCGGGGCTCTAGGATGGGGGTGGGATCTGGCGTTAGGAGATGGAAGGCCAGGAGAGGCTTCAGCAGGGCGCTACAGGACCATCCCGGCCACTATGCGTCGAGTGGATCACGGTGGAGAGGAGACGGCCGTCCCTGGGGGTCAGCAGCCTCTGGGGTCTGCGGGGAAGGGGGGAGCCAGGAATGGAGCAATCCAGAGAGACCCCCACCCCTGTCCTCTCAGCCTGCCATAGAGTCCACAGCCAGAACTGGGCCCTCAGGCTGCCCAGCTCTACTGGAAACAAAATGGAGAAGGAACGAAAACACTTGGCCGTGGCCCTGCAGGGCTTCCGCAGCTGGGAGCCTGATCACCGGGGCGGGGGCTTCCCTGGTGAGGGTCCTTCTTCCCAGACCTTGATGGGTTTTGGCAGCGGGCAGGGCTCAAGTCCCACCAATCAGAGCTGGGTGGGTTCCACCATGGGTTTTGCTTCCACTTGCCAGGGCAGCCTTGCAGGGGACCCGGGGCTGTGGGATGAATTACAGCCAATTCCCTTCCATGGGCAGCCGGGCTCCACTTGCTGAAAGCCCCAGAGGTAGAGACATTCACCCACGGATGGCCCGAAAGGCTTCCTCTATCCTCCTCTCTACCCAGTCTACTGTGGCCTGGCCCTATGACCCCAACACGCTCCATTGGATAAATGTGGCCTCCTCAAGCCGCTGCAAAAATCCCCGAGTGTGCCGGGGGCAGTGGCTCACATCTGTAATTTCAGCACTTTGGGAGGCTGAGATGGGAGGATCTCTGTATCCCAGGAGTTTGAGACCTGCCTGGGCAACAGAGCGAGACCTCATCTCTGTAAGAAAAAAATTTTAAAAACTTAGCTGGGTGTGATGATGTGTGCCTGTCATCTTAGCTACTGGGAAGGTTGAGGCGGGAGGATCGCCTGAGCCCAGGAGGTCGAGGCTGCGGTGGCTGTGAGCATGCCACTGCACTCCAGCCTGGGTGACAGAGACTCCAACTCAAAAAAAACCAATTTTTTTTTTTTTGTAGAGATGAGACCTCGCTATGTTGCCTAAGCTGGTCTTGAACTCCTGGACTCAAGTGATCTTCCTGCCTCAGCCTCCCAAAGTGCTGGGATTACAGATATGAGCCACCACACCTGGTCTTTTTTTTTTTTTTTTTTTTTAATATAAGGACGGCATAAAAGTATTGATAAACGTAAATTACTTTCCCAATCCGCAAACAGCCAGTTGTCCTTCCCACAGGCAATCTTTATTAAGAGTTTCTTTGGATCTTTCTCGAAAGGTTCATGCTTGTGAAAGTGTACACAAAGCCGGGCTCGGTGGCTCAGCCTGTAATCCCGCGCCTTTGGGAGGCTGAGTGAGTGGATTGCCTGAGCCCGCGGGTTCGAGACCCGCCTGG
>NW_007251389.1:188405-189682 GCF_000164805.1 Carlito syrichta | reverse complement strand
ACTCTAACTCAAAAAAAAAAAAAAAAAAATCCTCAGCTAAATACCCCAGTTCATCACTTTTACTTCCCATGAAACACTCGGACACACTTCAGCTCGGGGGGCTTCCGCATTCTGCCTGGGCCAAGCCTCGGTGTGACCTGGCCCGAGAGTCACTTCCCGCCCATGCCTGCCTCCGCAGAGTGCCCTGAGGAGGGGTGACAGTGGCGCACTGTGGCCGCAGCCCCCAGCCTGCCGCATGCCGGGCTCAGGTGTCCTGTCCCCTCACCTTCCCACCTCCCCATCCCCCCACCCCCTCGGCAGCTCTGACTCTCTGGCTTGGCGTCTTTGCCTCACGGGGGACATGGAGTGACAGTCTAGCTGTGACCCGTGGGTCCCTTTGTGAGTGGGGAGGGACCTGGGCACGAGACAAAGAGCTCCTGGGACAGCGGTTTCCCGGAGTTCTGTCCACATTTGGCCCTTCCCCAGGGCGCCGCCGTCTTTCTCCTCCAGACTCAGCCAAGGAGGACCCGGGGCAGGCTGTCATCACCAGCCTCTCTCACGGCTGTCCGAGCGTGTGCTGGCCCCCTCTGGAGCCTCCGCCATCTGTGGTTGGCCTCCCTTTTTTTTCTGTCTTTCCTGTCTTACTGCCGTCTCTGTTTTCTTTCCCTCTGCGTTCTAAGAGAGCTTCTTCAGCTTATTTTCTTTCCTTCCTTTTTTTTTTTTTTAAATTCAGAGACAGGGTCTCAGTCTGTCGCCCAGGCTGGCGTGCAGTACTATGATCATAGCTCACCGCAGCCTCACATTCCTGGGCTCAAGCGAGCCTTCCACCTCAGCCTCCCAAATAGCTGGGACTACAGGCATGCACCACCACACCCAGCTAATTTTATTATTTTATTTTTTATTATTTGTAGAGATGAGGCCTTGCCAGGTTGTCCGGGCCAGTCTCGAATTCCTGGACTCAAGTGATCCTCCTACTTCAGCCTCTCAGGTAGCTAGAACTACAGGTGTATACCACCTGGCCCAGCTCCCGGATAGGGCATTTTCAGCTGTGTGTAGCAGGGCAGCCTCCTACAAGTGACTTAATAAGAATGCTTGCCGGGCTCAGTGGCTCAGCCTGTCATTCCGTGCCTTGGGAGGCTGAGGTGAGTGGATTGCCTGAGCCTGTGGGTTCGAGACCCGCCTGGGTAACTTGGCGAGACCTCATCTCTACAATAAATAATAAAAAAAAAAAACTAGCCGGGCATGGTGGCGCATACCTGTAGTTCCAGCTACTTGGAAGGCTGAGGCGGAAGGATCGC
>NW_007251389.1:183708-188377 GCF_000164805.1 Carlito syrichta | reverse complement strand
AAAAAAAAAAAAAAGAATGCTTATTGCCTGGACGCGGTAGTAAAGCCTGTAATCGCAGCACTTTGGGAGGCCGAGGCGAGAGGATGGCCTGAGCCCAGGGGTTTGAGACCAGCCTGGGCCAGTTGGCAAAAACCTCGTCTCTACAATAGATCCAAAAATTAGCTGGGCGTGGTAGTACGTGCCTGTAGTTCTAGCTACTTGGAAGGCTGAAGCGGAAGGATTGCCTGAGCCCAGCGGGTCGACGCTGGGGTGGCTGTGAGCTTCCCACTGCACTCCAGCCTGGGTGATAGAGTGAGACTCAGACTCAAAAAAAAAAAATGCTTATTGTGTCTCATAACAAGAAGTCAGAGGTAGATGGCTTCTGGACTGGCTGACTCAGTAACTCAAATCCAGTCTTCCTTTCCAGCCATCTTCAGGGGACAGGGAGGGTGGCTTCAGGCATTGTGTGCAGACAAGATCACGTCCTGCAGAAAAGCAGGGCCCTTTCTGCCCAGGCGAGGAAAGAGACCCTCCCACGTGTGTCACTGGCCGGCTGGGCACTCCCTGACCCGGCCCACAACGACCACGGATGAAGGGGAATGAGCCCACCGTGGCTGGCAGACATCGACCAAGACCACATTCTGCAGCCCAGGACGGGCCCATTCCCCCTACCCGAGGCCCAGAACTCTGAGGAGGATAGAGCAATCAAGATCTCGTCTGCTCAGAAGCGGGGACTTGGCTCTGGGCTGGCAAATAGCAGAGCGCCTCCATTTCCAGACGTCACTGCCTCAACGCCACGTTGCACTTCTGTGTCAGCCGCTGTCCATTGCTTGGGTAAGTTTCTCCACGGCCTCGCTGGACACACGAGCTCCCCGGCTGCTTCTGCCCCCTCTTTCCCGCAGTGGGTGTCTTTGCGTCACACTTTGGTCTCCCTTTAAGGTCACATTTCCTTGGATTTTATGGTGAACGCGAGACAGCTTTGTACTGTTTACTCCCATTTCGTGTAGTAAATCTTTCGCCAATGTGTGTTTTTCCTCCCGGGGGCCAAGTTTGCCGTCTTTTCCATTGCAGGACGATTGCAGGCCTTGTCAGGGCTTTGACGGTCCGTGCGCTTCCCTGGATGTGGCCGCGTCTGCTCCGGCCTGGAGTTGGGCCAGCGTGGTGCGTGTGCCCCTCCACACTCACAGGGCTGCTGTCGGAGTTCTCATTTCAGATCTCTAAGCCAGAGGCCTGGCTGTGAAGAGCCACCCTCGGGCCAAGCTCCCAGCGTCTGGCAGGCTCTGCTGGCTCGGGAGACATCTTCCACTTCTGCCGCCCGACAGCCTGACGATCCGAGGGAAATTTATTCACAGATAATTGAAACAGTCTGAAGTCCCTCCAGTGCCAGATGGAGCGCACAAAAATCGGCAAGCTACGAGGGTCATGCTCCTGTCTCCTGGAGTCCCAGAAGGCAACGACCAGCACCTGCCCACGGCCACCCCAGGCCGGGCTTGCTGCTGGGGTTAGGGGACCAGCTTGGATCTGAAAAGGGAGGCACGGATGGGGGGTGGGGCGGGGTATCATCATCCCGCATTGCTGTAAAGGAATCTCTGAGGCTGGGTGACTTAGAAAGAAGAGGGGTTTATCTTGGACCACGGTTCCACGTGGCACCAGCCTCGACTAGACTCCTGGCGAGGCCTCAGGAAACTGCAGTCATGGCAGGAGGGAGCAGGCGTGTCACATGGCGGGAGGGGAAGCAGGAGACAGGCAGAGGGTGCCAGGCTCTTTCAAGCAGTTTAAGCAATTGTCTCCTGAGGCAGCAGGGCGAAAACTCACGCATTCTCACAGCAGCCCCCAGCCACCCACGAGGGATCCCCCCATGGCCCGGCCCCTCCCACGGGCCCCGCCTCCAACCCGGGGGCCCACATTACCACGTGGGACTTGGAGGGACAGTCTTCCGAGCCCTATCACGGGGGACGTGTCAGTGACTGCCCGGGGCACTTCTGGGATGGCTGGGTGACTGGGTGACTTCTTTCCTTGGTCAGACCCAGCCCTGCGCTGCCGAGTCGTGTCTTCGTGGGCAGGGACACCAGGCCCGGCCACCACTTTCCTGATGGTGCCGAGAGCCTCTCCCCCTGCAGTGCGACTGTCGCACTCTTTCCCGGCCCCCAAGAGCAAGGAAGGGCAGGGCCGACGCCCTCGACTCCACGGGCATTTTCATTTTTGTTTCTACAAGTTCGTAAAGCTCCTCCCCTTTTGCTTGCTTGTTTTGCTAACATGTTGAGAGAAGAGAGGAAAATAAATCAGCTTGACCCTTGCTTTCTCCATGTGATTCTCCAGCTGGTTCCTATTCTGGGGTCCGTTCCTGTTAACGCAGCTGACTTCGAATGGATCCTCAGACAGTGGGGGGTAGGAGTATTTTTTCCATTAAAAATAGAAATCTCAAACAGAAGACCCTAAACTTCTCCCTCCCCTGAGACATCCACGGCTCATGAGAAACACACTCACTGTTCACGCAAGATCCCGAGAGTGGCCCTCAGCCGGCCCTCACGACCACCAGGAGGCCGTGCGCCCACGCCCGCCATGGCTTGGTGGCAGCTGTCTGCCTCTCTCTCGGTCCAGGCTTCCTCCTCCGCCCGGGCCAGTGGTGCCCGGCCCGGCCTCATCCCTGGGCAAGGTGGGTTCCCTCCTCCCTTTCTTGTTCTGTGCTGGAGGATTTTCCAAGGCTATGTAGTCAGGGCAGACCCCGTGGTGGCGGCATGCTGACCTTGAAGGACAGACCTCGCCTAGGAGCTGACCCCTCCCCACAGCCTCCCCCGGAGCCGGTCGAAGCTACTGTTCCCAGGTCAGCCGACCTCCCCGCCTCCCCTCAGGAAGCTCACAGCCCAGGAAGCCCTGGCCAGCGGGCTTCTCTGTTGGTTGTGTGCCAAGACAGCCCGGCGTCCGCGGTCAAGGCTGGGCTGCACGTGTGTCAATGATGGGTCCTGATGGCCAGGGCTCTGTGAGTGTCCAGCTCACATCCAGGGCTTGACAGCACACCGAGGGAGATTACTGGACTTGATCCTTCAAAGCCTCATGCTTCTTTTTTTCTTTTCCTGGAAAAACAAATGCCTTTAGAGAGAATGTTTAACATGCATTTCTAGAACTTTTGGAAACCAATGCCTTTTCTTTTTCTTTTTTTTTTTTCAATAGTGGGCTTTCTGTTATACTTGATTTTCCAAAGGTCACTACCCTATTTTCTTGCATATCCTTATGACATCAGAGTGATATTTTTGTTCTCATTGGACTGATGAGATGGGGAAACTGAGGCTTGGAGGGATAATGGCATTAAAGCCGAGTCAGGAACACGTATTCTCAACACTTCTAATGGGACTCATTCCTGGACCACCAGAGCTCAACTCTCATGAGATGCCACTGAGTTAAGGAAATACGTCCCAACAGGATGGGAAAAAACCCAGCGCTCCCTGATCACCTTCTGTGTCCCAGAAACTTCAACAAGCATGTTCTCAATTGTCCTCTTCAGAACTCAGAAGATCAGAGAGGTTCGGTAACTGGCCCAGCGTCACAGAGCTAGTACGTGATAGGGCTGGGGTTTGAATGCAGGGCTGGTAGGTCCTGAAGCCAGAATTTCTCCCTGAGCTGCCTGAGCTCACCATACTGGATGGATCTGGGGGAAAGAAAACAAAAGGAATGGCTAAAAAGAGGCAGGTGAAGCAAAGCAACCTCTACCTGGAGGGAGACCATCCCACCCACTTCCCACAGTAGTTTGGGACCCGGCCCACAAGTCCCGGGAGTCGATCCTGCCCCCGGCTTAGTTCTGCAGAGGCGCCCAGCACCATTAGGTGCGGAGGGAGGGAGGGAGCTCTTGGGTCCTCCTTCATTTGTTTGTGGGTTTAATTTTTTATTTCCATAGAGATGGGGTCTCACTATGTTGCCCAGGCTGGTATCAAACTTCTGGCCTCAAGGAGTCCTCCCGCTTCAGCCTCCCAAAGTGCAGGGATCACAGGCATGAGCCACTGTGCCCGGCCCTGTTTTTGCTTTTTAAACTAAAGTCTAAAAGCTTAATTATTTGGGTTTTCCATTATACACGGTGTAACACCAACCAGTTCTTTCTATTTCAACCCAAGTGATGCCGGGATCATCGTACCCGGGTGGGGTCCTTCACTGCACCCCGCTTGTCTCTGTTGATTCACAAGAGAATCCTAGGGACACGGTCCCCTATGTCTTATAGACGGAGGCCCCAAGCCTCTGGCATTCTGGTGACTCGGGTTGGGACTCAGTGCTTGGTCTCTTAACCATCAACATCTGGGTCTCTCCTCCTTCCGGGGACTGCAACAGCCTCTGGGCATGCCACTTCATCTCTTTGCTCCACAAATGCATGGGAAATGTCCCCAAGTGTTGTTTCTGTCCCAACAGACAGCTCTCATTCACCCCAGAAATGAGGCTGTGAGTTGGAATCCATGCCAGGGAAAGGCCTCCCCTCCCGACACCGACAGGCAATTGTTGGAGCGTTTCAGTCGTGGGAGGTGGCCCGCGTGGGGATGGACTCGACAATGCCCCCAGCAATGTCCACGTCCTCATCCCCAGAACTTGCAAATATTTGACCTCACGTGGTAAGAGGAACCTTGCAGACATCAATAGGCTGAGGATCTTTTTTTTTTTGAGTTGGAGTCTCACTCTTTCGCCCAGACTGGAGTGCAGTGGCCACTCC
>NW_007251389.1:181186-183441 GCF_000164805.1 Carlito syrichta | reverse complement strand
CCTCAGCCTCCCAAAGGCGCGGGATTACAGGCTGAGCCACCGAGCCCTGCAGGCTGAGGATCTTAAGATGGGGAGGGGGACCTGAGCTCCGGGTGGGCCTGGCATAGTCATAAGAATTCTCGTGAGAGGCAGGAGGGCAGAGTCAGAGAAAGAAAGCGAAGTGACTTTGGAAAGAGAGGCTGGAGTGACGTGGCCACAAGCCAAGGAGCGTGGCATCCTCTGGAAGCTGGAAGAGGCAAGGGTGGGATCCTCTTCCAGAGTCTCCAGGGGAAGCCAGCCCTGATGACACCTTGATTTTAGTCCCAGAATATCCATGTGGACTTCAGGCCTCCAGAACTTGGGGTAAGAGAGCAACTTTGTGTTGTTTGAAGCTGTGAAATTTGTGGCAATCTGTGACCAAAACCATAGGCAACTAACACATGTGACATCACAGATGGACCCAACCACATGGTCTCGTGTTCACTGCCCAGGTCTTCACGGCACAAAAGCATATGGGTGGTTGGCCCATGAAGGCTATCGCTGTGTCAGTGACACAGGATGACATGACAAGTTCCACTTTTTTTTTTGAGTTGGAGTCTCACTTTTGTCTCCCAGGCTGGAGTGCAGCGTGGGCACACTCATGGCCACTGCAGTCCCCACCTGCTGGGCTCCGGCGATCCTTCCGCTTCAGCCTTCCAAGTAGCTGGAACTACAGACGCACGTCAAGACACCTGGCTATTTGTGTGTGTGTGTGTGTGTGTGTGTGTGTGTGTGTGTGTGTGTGTGTGTGTGTGTGTGATTTATTATAGAGATGGGGTCTGGCCAACTTGCCCAGGCTGGTCTCAAATCCCTGGGCTCAGGCAATCCTCTTGCCTCAGCCTCCCAAAGTGCTGGGATGACAGGCTGAGCCCCAGAGCCCAGCTGACAAGTTCCACTTTGAGGCAGAAAAGTTCCCAATCAAATTCACCTGCAGATCTCTGGTGGCATAGCCCTAGGGCTAGAAATTAGTCATTTCCCCATAAGCAACAACTTCAATCCACGTGTTTTTACTTTTTAGAGATGGGAGTCTTGCCATGTTGCCCAGGCTGGACTCAAATCCCTGGGTTCAAACGATACGCCCGCCTCAGCCTCCCGAGTAGCCAGGACTGCAGTTGTACACCACCACACTCGGCTCATTTTTTTCATTTTAATTTTTTTGTAGAGGCAGTGTCTCACTATGTGGCCCAGGCTGGACTCCTGGCCTCAAGGAATCCTCCCACCCTAGCCTCCTGTGTAGCTGGAACTACAGGCACGCTCCACCATGCCTGGCCAATGCATTTTATATGAATTCTTACAAGAAAATAAACCCCCCTCAGTGGTAAGGCTTCGGTCCAGGAAACAGAAAAAGTAAAAGTATCAGGCTAGCTCAGAATGCAAGAGAGATTAATTAAATCCAAGTTTTCACAGAGCGTTAAAAGTTGAACACAATTCAAAACATACTTGAGATCCAGATTGGGTTTCCAAACGCTTTCTGAGAAGGGAACAACCAAAAACCCCAAAGGACTTTTCTGCAGCTGGCTGTCCCCAAATGCAGTGAAGGGAGCTAAAATCGAATTGTCGGCAGAGGCTGGTGGGAAGTGGCATGGGGTTTTCAGAGGAAGGTAAAAAAAAAAAAACCCCAAAAACCCAGGCTTGACTCTGGGATCATGGCGATCTGTGCCCAGACAGACTTGCTGGATGACAGGGAACAGGACTGGGAAATAGGGAGCCGAAACGACTCGAGGCCAGTGAGGGAGGGGGGCTGCCCACCTCAAAGTACTGAGTAAAGACAACAGAAGGACCTCATGCGGGAACTGGAAACAGGCGGTGGGGCTGGAGCAGGAGAGCTCTCCCTGGAAAGCACGCGTCCAGGGCTCACCTGACTTGCAAAGACAGAAGTCTCCCTCCAGGCTCTCTAGTAACAGGAAGGTCTCTTCAGAGGAGAAGGCATGCGGGGTCGGGTCGACAATGCCTGCTGAGGCTTTGTGAGGTGGGTTCCACTGCGATCTGCACTTCACAGAGGAGGAAGTGGCCTTCCCACCCTCAAATTGACTTCATTTCAACCAACCCATACAGGAAACCCATTTGTTCATTTAAAGCAGCCAATTCTCAATTATCCACAGCGATGGAAGTTTAAAAAAAAACGGCACTGCTACCCTGTTGGTGGGAGTGTAAACTAGTGCCACCTCTGTGGAAAGCAGTGTGGCGATTCCTAAAAGCTCTAAAAATTGACCTTTCATATGACCCTGCAATCCCCC
>NW_007251389.1:174386-180828 GCF_000164805.1 Carlito syrichta | reverse complement strand
GAATGAAACGTGTTTGTATACCTAACCCTTAACTGTACCCCACAAAACCATAATAAAAAAATATTGATTATTGATTTTAAAAAAACCCCAAAAAATGTGTGTATGGCTGGGCTTGGTGGCTCACGCCTACAATCCCACCACTTTGGGAGGCCAGGGCAGGAAGATCGCTTGAGGCCAGGGGTTTGAGACCAGCCTGGGCAACATAGCGAGGTTCTGTCTCTACCAAAAATAGAAAAAATTGGCTGGGTGTGCTGGTGCACTCTTGTAGCTCCAGCTACTCCGGAGGCTGAGGCAGGAGGATCACTTGAACCTGGGAGTTCGAGGCTGCAGTGAGCCGTGATCATGTCACTGCACTCCAGCCTGGGCAACAGAGTGAGACCCCTAACTCAAAAAAGAAAAGAAAAGAAAAACAGGCATAAATAATCCGTAAGAATAATCTACATTACGAGGGGCAACCCCAAACACCCAGAATTTATTTATAAAAAACTGCATATTTATTCTTACATGTTTAAACTTCAGTCCCCTTAAAAGTACTCTCCATGTGATGCAATGCACCCATGGAGACGCTTTTTCCACTGCTTGAAACAGTTTTTGAACTTATAGATTTTGATGCTTCTGCCATTTTTTTGTTTCACCTCTTCCACATTGGCTAAACGTTTTCCTTTAAGGACTTTTTTCATCCAGGGAAACAAAACAAAACAAAACAAGTCACTCAGGGGGAGATAGGGAGGGTGGGGCACAGGGGTCTTGCTGTCTTTGATCAAAAACTGCTGAATACTCAGCACAGTGAGGGCAGGTGCACTTGTAAGTCACCCATCATGAAGTGGGCAAACACGCATTGAAAGAATCTCCAGAAGAAAATTCACTGAAGTCGAATACCACCTCTCACAACAATGCTAGGTGGTCCATGGATGCTGATGGGTTCCCAGAACACTTAGCTATCAGGTGAACCCTGGACTACAAGGGCCCACCCTCCAAAAGATAATTGTGATTTTTTTTTTGAGTTGGAGTCTCACTCTGTCGCCCAGACTGGAGTGCA
This sequence comes from Carlito syrichta, assembly GCF_000164805.1. Classification (NCBI taxonomy): domain Eukaryota; kingdom Metazoa; phylum Chordata; class Mammalia; order Primates; family Tarsiidae; genus Carlito; species Carlito syrichta. The sequence goes on along the minus strand of NW_007251389.1, from coordinate 179,789 downwards.
GGACTGCTCCCGGCCACTGCAGCCTCGACCCACTGGGCTCCGGCAATCCCGCCTCAGCCTTCCAAGTAGCTGGAACTACAGGCGTGCGCTGCCACGCCCGGCTAATTTTTTGATTTATTGTAGAGATGAGGTCTCACCAAGTTGCCCAGGCAGGTCTCGAACTCGCGGGCTCAGGCAATCCACTCACCTCAGCCTCTCAAAGGTGCGGGATTACAGGCTGAGCCACCGAGCCCGGCTAATTGTGAATTTTTGAGGACCCTACCCACAGTACTTCAAGTTCTAAGTTGGTTGTAGGGTGCATTTAAATCCCATCCCCAACCCCTAATCTATATTAGTTGGTGACATCAGCTACCTTAAGATTTTTTTTTTTTTTTCAGTTGGAGTCTCACTCTTTCGCCCAGACTGGAGTGCAGGGGCCACTCCCGGCCACCGCAGCCTCGACCTGCTGGGCTCTGGCGACCCTTCCGCCTCAGCCTTCCAAGTAGCCGTAATTACAGGCATGCGCTACCACTTCCAGTTGATTTTTAAAAATTTATTGTAGAGATGAGGTCTTGCTGCCCAGGCGGGTCTCGAACCCACGGGCTCAGGCAATCCACTCTCCTCAGCCTCCCAAAGGCGTGGGATTACAGGCTGAGCCACCGAGCCTGGCTAAGATTTTTTTTTAATAGACAAGTCTCACTATGTTGTCTAGGCTGGTCTTGAACTCTTGGCCTCCAGCGATCCTCCTGCCTCAGCCTCCCAAGTAGCTGGGATCCAGGCACATGCCGCCACTATCGTAAGTCTTAGGTGGGGGTGATAGGTGAAGATTATGAATATTTTCCTTTCTGAATCTTTGTTAAGTCTTTCAGTCAACTAGCATTCCTGCGGTACTCACTGGGTACTGTAGGAGATGCCTCAGTGAACAGGACAATGACACCCGCTCTCCGGAGCCTGCCTTCTGGGGACGGAGCGGGGGGACAGACTCACCAGGAAGGCTAATCAATAAGCTCATTACCTGCAGAAAAAAGGGGACAGGGTGTGGGATGTGACATGATGGCTGGGCTATGGCATGACAGGATGCCATGGCGTGTCCAGCTGCTTCCGTGACAACCCACTGCGTGTTGATGCTCTAAGTTATTAAGGTGACTCGGATGAATTCATTCTCCCTCGAGAACTTTGCTTTCCCTCGTGTTTTTGGATGGAGCCAATGTTGAGTGGTGTTTACAGCCATCTCTAAATTCGAATTTGCTGCCCCATGAAGGGACAGGCGCCCCTTCCCTTACGAGAGGCGGGGGCTGCAGGTGCAGTCACAGAGGACCTGTCCCCTTGTCCAGGTTGTTCAACTCCATCACAGAGGAAGGGTGTTCCCAACACAGCCTCAAGGCACCGGAGAGCCGCGCCCAACACCCCAGGCTGCCCCTGCTTCAAAGCCTGCGGTGGGAGGTGGAAATCCTGGGGACCCAAAGGCCACTCTCGCACTGACCCTGCCGGTCAACGAGATGGGCGTCCTGTGTTGTTGAAAAAAAAATGTTAGCCGGGCTTGGTGGCTCAGTCTATAATCCTGCGCCTTTGGGAGGCTGAGGTGAGTGGATTGCCTGACCCCGTGGGTTCGAGACCCACCTGGGCAGCGAGACCTCATTTCTACAATAAATCAAAAAATCAGCCAGGCGTGGTAGCGCATGCCTGTAATTCTGGCTACTCAGAAGGCTGAGGCAGAAGGATTGCCCGAGCCCAGCAGGTCAGGGCTGCGGTGGCCGGGAGTGGCCACTGCACTCCAGTCTGGGTGACAGAGTGAGACTCCAACTCAAAAAAAAAAAAAGAAAAAAAAGAAAATGTGGTACGTATACACGCTGGAATATTATGCAGCCATAAAGAAGGGCAAATGTATGTACTTTGCAGCAACTCGAATGGATCTGGAGTCGATCATACTCAGGGATTTATCACAGAAACAAAGAACAGGGTTCCATGTGTTCTCACTCATAAACGGACCCTGAACAATTATAATGCTATAAAAAAGTGTTTGGCATTAGTGGGAAACTGTCAGGGGAGGGGGATGGGACTGGAAGTTGAGGGAAACTGCTAGGGGAGGGAGGGATATACCTCATCCACAAGGGTACCTGCGTGATCAACGTTTATTTACCTGGCCCTGAAATGTACCCCACATCTTTATAATAAAAATTTTTTACAAAAATAAAAGAAAAGGAAGAGACTGGGAATGCAGGCACCACCACATGCCGGCTGTGTGGTTTGGGCATGTCGTTCAAACTCTCTGTGCCCCAATTTCCTCATCTGTAGGACTGAAATAGCAACTACCGCTGCCGGGCTCGGTGGCTCAGCCTGTAATCCTGCACTTTGGGAGGCCGAGGTGAGTGGATGGCCTGAGCCCGTGGGTTCGAGATCCGCCCGGGCAACTTGGCGAGACCTCATCTCCACAATAAATCAAAAAATTAACCGGGCGTGGCAGCGCGCGCCTGTAGTTCCAGCTACTCGGAAGGCTGAAGCGGAAGGATCGCCGGAGCCCAGCAGGTCGAGGCTGCGGTGGCCGGGAGCGGCCACTGCACTCCAGTCTGGGCGATAGAGTGAGACTCCGACTCAAAAAAAGAAATAGCAACTACCTCCTGGCTGCCAGTCACCTCAGTGGCAGGCTGAGGGCACGGGGAAGTCACCTCCCACAGGGGAAAAAGGGAGCCACAGAGTGACATAAGTGTGGCAGGGTGACCCGCGGGTCAAGGGAGGGCCTGGAAGCTGACACTGGGGCAGCAGGGGGGCAGCTGGCAGGGAAGGGTCCTGACAGGCCCACCTGCCTCCCTCTGGTCCTCCTCCCCATCCCCTTCTTCTAGAAACACCACCTACCTACTATGTGCCGGTCCCGTGCTGGCCCTGGGGACCCGAAGAAGAAGAAAAACAAAATACTAATGATGACGGTAACGGTGATAAAACCCAACCGTGCAGGACAGTCAGCGTCCCCGGGCAGCGCTCCCAGCCCTTGGCAGGGCTTACAACAACCCCAAAGGTAACTGCTGTTGCCCCTGACCTTGTACACAGAGGGAGTCTGAGGCACAGAGAGGCTGGGTGAGCTGCCCTAGGGTCACACAGCCCTGGGACTCCAGAATCGAGCACATCACACTGCTCTGTGGCTGGAGAAACACAGGCGTCCCTCCAGGGCTCACACCAGGCAGGGAACCGATGCTGCCTGCAACCTGCCAGGAGACAACAGCTCTCTCGACTGGGGCATGGGGTGGGGTCAGGGAAGGCTTCCCGGAGTGGCGAGAACCTGGTTGAGTCCCGAAGGGGTGAACCCAGAGAGGAGGGGCAGCCCTCAAGAAGAGGCATGCCGGGCTCGGTGGCTCAGCCTGTAATCCTGTGCCTTTGGGAGGCTGAGGTGAGTGGATGGCCTGAGCCCGCAGGCTCGAGACCTGCCTGGGCAGGCGAGACCTTATCTTTACAATAAAATCAAAAAATCAGCCAGGCATGGTAGCGCGCGCCTGTTGTTCCAGCTACTCGGAAGGCTGAGGCGGAAGGATCGCTGGAGCCCAGCAGGTCGAGGCTGCGGTGGCTGAAGCGGCCACTGCCCTCCAGTCTGGGCCACAGAGTGAGACTCCAACTCAAAAAAAAAAAAAAGAGGCATGGAGCGGGTGTCAGAGCCCGGCACCCTGGAGGGAACTCATGGCTGCCCTCACTCACCCTGGTCTTCCCTGCAGGGCTCCTGCCTAGTGCCGGGATGCTGGGGCCCGGGGCCACCTTCCGCCCACTGGGGACCACATCCCAGACTCTGTGCCAGCCACCGGGCCTGGCGGAAGGCGTTCGGGGGCACCCTTGGGGGGAAGGGCACACATGATGCTTGGTTTTGAAAAGACGGGTGTGGGTGTGGACTGAAGGGGGTAGGGGGCGCCAGGACCAGGGGTGGGGAGAGGTGGCTGTGTTGGGGCAGACAGGCCGGAGGACTGGAAGGGACGGAAGGGACGAGGGGCGCGGAGAGCGGAACAGAGGACAAGGCCTGATCAAGCGGGCGGATGACACGGGGGACCGAGCTGTAGGGCAGGGGCCACGGGGTTGGGAGGCAGGAGGCTGGCGGATGAGGCGTGGGTCGAGGGCTCTGGGAGGGTTTGATCCGGAGGAGGTGGGGATGTCACTGGAGGGTTTTTTTGTTTTTTGAGTTGGAGTCTCACTCTGTCGCCCAGACTGGAGTGCAGTGGCCGCTCCCGGCCACCGCAGCCTCGACCTGCTGGGCTCCAGCGATCCTTCCGCCTCAGCCTTCCAAGTAGCCGGAATTACAGGCATGTGCTACCGCGCCTGGCTGATTTTTTGATTTATTGTAGAGATGAGGTCTCGCTGCCCAGGCGGGTCTCGAACCCGCGGGCTCAGGCAATGCACTCACCTCAGCCTCCCAAAGGCACGGGATTAGAGGCTGAGCCACCGAGCCCGGCTACTGAAGGGTTTTAAGCAGGAAAGTGACACAGACCAAGCTGTCCTGTAAAAGATCTCTCTGAAGAATACATGGCCCCAAACCAGCAGGTTTTATGTGTACGGGGATCCGGCTCATACGAAAGTTTAATACACCATCAATATGGCATTACAAATCAACAAGGAAAGGAGGGGTTTGTCGCTGGTGCAGGGACGGTGGATCGGCTATCTGGGAACAAAAATAGAGCATTGGCTTCTCCACACCACAGACCCAGATAAAATCCAGATGGATCAAAGACGTAAGTGCAAAAGAATATTCAAACTCTAAAACAAGCAGGAAAAAAAGGGAGGTAAATAGATACCTGATTTCCAGAGGAGATGGAAAATTCTAAGCATCAAACAATGAAAGCAATCTGAGAGGTTGACAGATTTGATTACACTAAAGAAACACCTCTGGGAATCAGATAATGTCACTAACACTTAAAAGCAAACTGGCGAGAATATTTGCACTATCCTTCACATATAAACGGTTCTTTTTTATTTTTTGAGTTGGCGTCTCACTCTGTCGCCCAGGCTGGAGTGCAGTGGCACACTCTTGGCCACCCCAGCTTCGACCCACTGGGCTCTAGTGATCCTTCTGCCTCAGTCTTCCAGGTAGCTGGAACCACAGGCAAGCACTATGACGCTCAGCTTATTTCTTGATTTATTGTAAGAGACAAAGTCTCACTACGTTGCCCAGGCTGATCTCAAACCCACAGGCTCAGGCAATCCTCTCACCTTGACCTCCCAAAATGCCGGGATTACAGGCTTGAGCCACCGCACCCGGCCAAAAGTTTCTTAAAAATAAACAAGAAAAGTGCAGACACTCTAATAGAGAGATGACAAAAAGGCATTTATATAAGAACAGAAACACACATTTAATAAATGGACGGAAAAGGTTCACTTGTATAATTAGATATGCAAAGACACAAATAAAACATCATTTTTTTTTTTTTTTGAGTTGAAGTCTCACTGTGTCAC
>NW_007251389.1:147744-174128 GCF_000164805.1 Carlito syrichta | reverse complement strand
TGAGTCTCCTCTGGGTGGGACTGTAAATTGACCTTGCTCTTGGAAAAGATCTGGTAACATCAAAAACCTTGAAAATGTTCTCACCCCTTTCCACTTCCAGAAACGAAATTAGCAGAGATGCAAGCAACGCTTCACAGTGGTGAGTTACACGCCAACATACTAAAGTTTAAAGAGAAGCAACAATTCCACATCCAAAAAAAGGAGAACGAACAGGTAAGTTATGGTAGATTCGTGTGCTGTTAAAATCATGTTTCCAAAAGATATTTAAGGATGTAAGTCCCAGTACGATATAATATTATGTGGTGAAATCTGAATATTAGAAAAACTCCATCCGCTTCAGGAATGACATATTTGAAGGTTGGAAGGTTTTGTTGAGGAGGAAGGTGGGAGGCTTTGGAACCAGACACACCCCCCGGGGCCAGTTCCTAATTTCCATCCCGTCCCAGCCCATGAGTGTGGGAAGGTGTCTACACTCTGACCTTCTTCTTCTCACCATGGCCAGGCCGGGCCAGGACAGAACGATTCTGGTGCCTGAGAAGTAGGCAGTGGCAAAGGAGCCACCGTTGGCTTGTTGGTTTCTGCCACCATTCATTACCCCCATCGCCACCATTTATCGGTCCTCCACCTCCACCCGGGCAGAACTGCGCCTCAGCCTTGTCCCAGAAGTGACTGTGTTTTCTAGACACAACAGCTCCGACGGTGAGTTCTTGTGAATTCAGCCCTGGCGCCCGCGGGCTCCGCAGGCCGACTCAGCACCGCTGGCACTGATGGGTCTTGACATCCTGCAGACCGCAGGCCGGGCAAGATGTCACAGCGGAGGGCGGGGGACTAGGTGCTCCTGGCAAGGCCGTTTAAGGTCAGCGCTGGGGGTGTGTGACAGTCAATGGCGATGGCCCGACACCACCGACCTTCAGCCGGGCCTGCCCACCCTCCCGCCCGGGTCTGCAGAGAGGAAGGCGCTTTTGCCCTCGGGGAGAGGAGGCTTTTCCTGCCACACGTAGCATTTCCCAGCTCTACGTGGTGTTTTTGTTTTTGTTTTGTTTTGTTTTTGAGTGGGGTCTCACTCTGTCACCCAGATTAGAGTGCAGAGTGGCATGAACACAGCATCGCAACCTCGACCTGCTGGGCTCAGGCGATCCTTCTGCCTCAGCCTTTATTCTTTTTTTTTTTTTTGAGTTGGAGTCTCACTCAGTCGCTCAGACTGGAGTGCAGTGGCCGCTCCCAGCCACCGCAGCCTCGACCTGCTGGGCTCCGGCGATCCTTCCGCCTCCGCCTTCCGAGTAGCCGGAATTACAGGCGTGCGCTACCACGCCCGGCTGATTTTTTGATTTATTGTAGAGATGAGGTCTCGCTGCCCAGGCGGGTCTCGAACCCGTGGGCTCAGGCAATCCACTCACCTCAGCCTCCCAAAGGCACGGGATTACAGGCTGAGCCACTGAGCCCGGCTGCCTTAGCCTTTCAAGCAGCTGGAGCTACAGGCGTGTACCACCATGCCTGGCTAATTTTTTATTTGTTGTAGAGATGAGGTATCACCAAGTTGCCCATGCTGGTCTCGAACCCTGGACTCAGGCAACCCTCTCATCTCAACCTCCCAAAGTGCTGGGATTCCGGCCTTAAGCCACTGCACCCGGCCTACACAATGTTTTGCAATAAGGGTGGTCAATAGTAAGGACGGTTTTATATATATATTTTATACATGTGCACATATAACATACACAATATATTCTATGTAATAATTATATATAATATGCTATATAATATATAATGATATATAGGTATTATTACATAGTCATAGTTAATATATAATACAATTAACTATTATATAATATGTTATATAAGATATCATTACTACTATATAATGTAATTATGCTATATTCTAGATAATTAATGAATATAATAGTTCACTATATTATTCTGTATGTATGATGTTAATAATAACTATTATTATCCTAGTTCCGTTATCCTGTGTTATATAATACAGAGTAGTTATAACTGCTATTATTGTATGACTGGCTTTCAACCTCCGCTGGCCTCAAGTTTGGCCTCAGCTGGCTCAGGCCCCTGGATTCATCCGTGCCCTGCTGGATTGGACCAATACGTGTGAACCAGGCATTTTCAGTTGCTGCTTTTTTATAATCGCAAGAGTCTGCACCCCTCCTCAAGTGCATGCCACATGGCGGTCACAGCCCACATGTGACCTCCGCAAAGCATCGCCGCAGTGCTGTGTTGTGAATGCTGCAGGAGCCACCGTCCACTCGTCCCTTCCCCGGACACACATGCTGTTCCCTCCTCTACCCCCGTGAAGGTCTTGGCCAAGACTGTGCTGTGCCAACCCAGGACTTAGCCTTTAAGAGGTCTAGAAGTTTCTGCCTCCCTTCCCCTGAAGTATTTCCTCTGGGGACACTCCCTCTTGGAACCTAGCCACATGAGAGGCCACATGTGGGTACTCTGGTGAACAGCTCCAGCTGCGCCCAGCCAGCATCTACCACCAGCCAGAGGCATGTGCCATCTTGGACGCTGGCCCGGGCAGGCCTTCTGATGACCCCAGCCCCTGCTGACGTCTGACTGTACCTCATGAGATACCGAGAGAGATACCATGGTGCCAAGTTAACCCATGCCTTAGAACCAAAGAAATAATAGTAAGCTATTGCTTTAACCATTATGCTTTAGTAATTTATTTTTTAAGAGTCAGGGTCTTGCTCTGTTACCCAGGCTGGAGTGCAATGGTGCAGTCATAGCACACAGCAGCCTCGACCTCTGGGACTCAAGCAATCCTCCTGTCTCAGCCTCCCAAGTAGCTGGGACTACAGGCTGGCACCACCATACTTAGCTACTTTAAAAATTTTTTTTTGTAGGGAGAGGGTCCCTCTACATTGAGGTTGTCCTCCTGCCTCAGCCTCCCAAAGTGCTGGGATGACAGGCCTGGGGTCGTTTTCTAGGGCAGTCATGAATAACCAGAACATACTTGTTTCTGGTGGGAACATTGAGATCTCTGGTGAAAAGACTTCCCCAGGGTCATTCAGCTACTAAATCGCAAAACTGGAATTCCGGGACACAGGGTCCCAGCCGTCGGGCCACACGGCCTCCGGGCCAGGCTGGAAGAGGTTGGACCTTCAGGAGGTGTGCCCGTGAACGTGAGAGTCAGGGGAGGTGTGGCAACAGAGCATAGGCGTGCACCCCGCTTGCACAGGGGCTCTCCCAGCTTAGAGAGGCCCCCGGGGAGCAGGGAAAGGGGCCCAACTGGCCACAGAGACACAGGGAAGGGCCCCAGGGCATCCACTTTGGGGAACACACTCAGACTCTGCCTGAGCCGCAGTTGAAAAACAGACCCGAGTGGAGACAGCGGCAGAATCTGTCTCTGCTGGTATAGTCCCCACGCTCAAGTGGCCACATGTGACCAGAAAGCCAGAGTGGGCGCCGGCGTCCTCAGACGTCCAAGCAGCAGGGTGATGTGCACCCCCAAACAGAGAGGGGAAACGGGTCCCGCGGCCAGATGCCTGTCTCACGGCCGCTGATGGTGCCAGGGAAGCAGAGGACTCTGGGACAGAGGGCTCACTGCCTGCTCCAGGCAGGCCCGAAGCCTGGAGCAACCCCCAGAGGGGCCGAAAGTTGGGTCCCAACAAGGAGACACATGAGGCCTGGGCACGGCCTCATCTCCCAGTGCCTCTGGTCTCTGGTGAAGTCTGTTATTTATCAACTGTTTGCCGTCCCTCAGAGAGGACAGGTGCCTCTCCTCCCTCTCTGATTTAATCCCCAGCAAAGAAGGATGCTTGAGCCTCTCGGACACTCGGATGCACCCGGATCCACCAGAGGACGTGGAAAGACCCAGATTCCCGGGCCCCACCCCGTGGGTGTGCCATCAGCAGGCCTGACCCGGAGCCTGAGAACCTGCATCTCTTACACGTTCCCGGGGGTGCTGACACGGCTGGGCCAGGCTCACACTTGAAGGACCATGGCCTCAACGCCAAGCAGACATCCAGGGAGGAGGAGTCCACGCGCAACACACAGCACAGCCCCGGGGCAAGGATGATGAGGGCGCTTGGTTCTCCAGGCCCCGTCGCTCAAGGGAAGGTGATGATCTTTGTGTTTGGGGGTTTCTTGAGCCCGGTCTCACCGTGCCGTCCCTGCTGTGTCGCTGCGGCCTTGCGTGGGCCGGAGAGAGAGATGACCCAGGAGAGAGCTGGGCCGTGGTCCCGCTCACCTGCCTGTCCCTGGGCCCGAAAGAGGACAGTGGCAAAGCTCAGACCTGGCCTTCCACAAGGGCGCCTGGGAGTCTCCTGGGTCTGGCCGCCCAGCTCAGGGCCGGCAATCCCCAGGCACGCTGGGTCTGCTCTGGAGTGACCAACACATCCTGGCCTGTTCAGGATGTCCCCGGTCTCAGTGCTGAAAGACCCACATCCCAGGAAATCCCTCACTCACAGACAGAACACCCCAGAACAGTCGGTCCCAATACTCTGCTCCTGTCGCCGAGACTGAAACGTGTTTGTACTCAGTAATCAAAACCAAAGATTTTTTTTTAGGTTTTTTTTTTTTTTTTTTTTTTTTTGAGTTGGAGTCTCACTCCGTCGCCCAGCGGGCTCAGGCAATCCACTCGCCTCGGCCTCCCAAAGTGCTGGGATGACAGGCTGAGCCACCGAGCCCGGTCGGAGCTGGGATTCTAACTCAACGCAGACTGCCTGAGTTCAAGTGCTGACTGCGGCGCCTTCCAACTCAGAGACTGGGCAGTGAACTGAAGTCACCGCCTCTGAGCCCCACTTTGCTTATCCAGAGGATTGCTGTGGCAAACAAACGAGGACTCAGGGCAGTGCCTGGGGCAGAAGGGCCTGAGAAATATCTGTGGGGCAGGAGGGAGTGATGGTGATGGCGGTGGACAATTTTTTTTTTTAATGAGAAAGCAAGATTTATTGAGAGGACAGAAAAGGTCCCACAGTGGGAGAGGACCCGAAGGGGTTGCCCCACCAATGTTTTTATTGTTGGAGGAATCTGAGGGTGTGGAGGCTTCAGAAGCCAGAACCAGGCCCAGGAACACTCGGCGAGGTGACTTTGCCCTTCAAGTTTTATTTTATTTTTATTTATTTATTTATTTATTTATTTATTTATTTTTGAGTTGGAGTCTCACTCTGTCGCCCAGACTGGAGTGCAGTGGCCGCTCCGGGCCACCGCAGCCTCGACCTGCTGGGCTCCGGCGATCCTTCCGCCTCAGCCTTCCGAGTAGCCGGAATTACAGGCATGCGCTACCATGCCCGGCTGATTTTTTGATTTATTGTAGAGATGAGGTCTTGCCAAGTTGCCCGGGCAGGTCTCGAACCCGCGGGCTCAGGCAATCCACTCACCTCAGCCTCCCAAGGTGCGGGATTACAGGCTGAGCCACCGAGCCTGGCTCCTCTGACCTTTTATTTTATTTTATTATTATTTTTGAGTCGGAGTCTCACTCAGTCGCCCAGACTGGAGTGCAGTGGCCGCTCCCGGCCACCGCAGCCTCGACCTGCTGGGCTCCGGCGATCCTTCCGCCTCAGCCTTCCGAGTAGCCGGAATTACAGGCATGCGCTACCACGCCCGGCCGACTTTTTGATTTATTGTAGAGATGAGGTCTCGCTGCCCAGGCGGGTCTCGAACCCGCGGGCTCAGGCAATCCACTCACCTCAGCCTCCCAAAGGCCCGGGATTACAGGCTGAGCCACCGAGCCCAGTTTGCCCTTCAAGTTTAATCCAACCCCTTCTGCCCCCAGACGGCAATGACCTCCAGGAAGCCGAGGCCTCCAGGGCGCCACCTGGTGGTGACAGAAGACATACCAAGCACCTCCCCGCACACCGCACAGGCCTCCGTCAAAGTCACTGTCACCCGCTCGCACAAGCATGCAGGCACACACCGTGAGAGCCTGCGGTTGGGTGGACGTTGTCCTGGTCGGACTGTGGGATTTCAGCACATGCTCAGTGAAAGGAAATTTTGTTCTTAATTTCCTTCTATAAGACTGGAAACGGGCCAGGTGCGGTGGCTCACACCCGTCATCCCAGCCCTTTGGGAGGCCGAGGCAGGAGGATCGCTTGAGCCTAGGGAGTTCAAGACAAGACTAGGCAACATAGTAAGACCTCGTCGCTACAAGAAAATAAAAATAGCAAACTGGATGTGGTGACATGCCCCTGTAGTTCCAGCTACTCGAGAGGCTAGGGCAGGAGGATCTACTGATTGCTGGAGGTTGAGGCTACAGTGAACCGTGATCGCGCTACTGCACTCCAACCTAGGCGACAGAGTGAGACCCTGACTCAAAAAAAAAAACAAAAAAAACCAAGACGAAATAGTGGACAATGGCCACAGCTTAAAGACACAAAAAGAAATATGGGTATTATAGTTTCTGTACTTGGAGTTTTTAGAGGACTTTGCTTTGCCAAGATCTCCAGCAGGCAGGTTTCGGTATCTCTTACCCTTGTGGCCTCACTGTAGCCATTCATGTTTCCTGTGCTCGTCTAAGAACACCTTTGGGACGGGACTCAGTATCTATACTGACGGCCCTCAACTTGTGAGCATTCAACCTCACAGTGGGGCAAAACTGTTGCAATTTTTGAGGTAATCAATAAATTACATGAGATAGTCAGCATGTTATCATCAAAGGGGCTTGTGGTAGGTGATTTCGCCCAACCGTAGGCTAACGTGAGTGTTCTGAGCATGTTGAAAGTCAGCAAAAAACCTGGAATTCATTTGTAAACAATTGTGTATTTATTCTTACGTGTTTAAACTTCAGTCCCCTTCCAAGTACTCTCTGTTGGACGCAAGACACCTCTCGAGATGCTTTTTCCACCGCTTAAGGCAGCTTTTGAACTCATCAGTTTTGATGCCTTTAAGTGCTTCTGTCATTGTTTGTTTCAACTCTTCCACATCAGCAAAATATTTCCCTTTGAGGACATTTTTCATCTGGTAAAACCAATAAAAAAAGGAGTTGCAGCCAGGCTCAGTGGCTCAGCCTGCAATCCCAGCGCTTTGGGAGACTGAGGTGAGTGGATGGCCTGAGCCCGCGGGTTCGAGACCCGCCTGGGCAACTTGGCGAGACCTCATCTCGACAATAAATCAAAAAATCAGCCGGGCGTGGTAGCGCGTGCCTGTAGTTCCAGCTACTCGGAAGGCGGAGGCGGAAGGATCGCCGGAGCCCAGCAGGTCGAGGCTGCGGTGGCTGGGAGTGTGCCACTACACTCCAGTCTGGGCAACAGAGTGAGACTCCAACTCAAAAAAAAAACTGATAGAGGCATAGTACATAAAGGTATTATTACCATTTTACAGGTGAGGAAACTATAGTTCAGAGCAGTTAAGTAATAGCCCAATGTCACAAAGCTCATAAGTGGGAGAGCCATGGCTTGAACCTGTCTATCTGCACCAAAGTATCTAACCACTGGGAAATATTCTCTGGTCAGCATGTCAATTACATTCATGAATTTCAAAATATGCTTAGCAAACTCCCTAAAATATTTTGCAAGCCGGGCTCGGTGGCTCAGCCTGTAATACCGCGCCTTGGGAGGCTGAGGTGAGTGGATTGCCTAAGCCCGCCGGTTCAAGACCCGCCTGGGCAACTTGGTGAGACCTCATCTCTACAATAATTCAAAAAATCAGCTGGGCGTGGTAGCGCGCACCTGTAATTCCGGCTACTTGGAAGTCTGAGACGGAAGGATCGCAGGAGCCCAGCAGGTCGAGGCTGCGGTGGCCGGGAGCGGCCACTGCACTCCAGTCTGGGTGACAGAGAGACTCCAACTCAAAAAAAAAAGAAAGAAAAGGAGTTGCTCAGGGTGAGATCAGGTGAACAGGGAGGGCGGGGTATGGGAGTCATGTCGTGTTTGGTCAAAAACTGCTGGACATTCGGCGCAGTGTGGGCAGGTACAGTCATGGTGGGAAAACAAGTCATCTGTCTGCCACAACTTGAGACATCTCTTCTGCAAATCATGATGCAACCTTCTCAAAACTTCCAGATAAAAATTTTGGTTGACCGTTTGATCCGGACTCCAAAAGATAATCCCGGTTTTTTGGGGGGTCTCCCCTCATATGATGCTCGCAGGTTGGGTGTATTAAATGCACTGTCAACTTACATTATTTTCTTTTCTTTTTTTTGAGTTGGAGTCTCACTCCATCACCCAGGTTGGAGTGCGGCGGCACACTCACGGCCACCCCAAGTGTCCACCTGCTGGACTTCGGCCATCCTTCCACCTCAGCCTTCCAAGTAGCCAAAACTGCAGGCACGCGCTACCACACCCGGCTTATTTTTAAAAATTTATTGGAGAGACAAGGTCTCGCCAAGTTGCCCGGGCTGGTCTTGAATCTGTGGGCTCAGGCAATCCACTCGCCTCCGCCTCCCAAAGTGCTGGGATTACAGACTGAGCCACCAAGCCCGGCCATTATTTTCGACTTAACGATGGGCGTGTCAGGATGTGACCCCGTCAAAAACTGAGGAGTTTCTGCAGTTTGTGCTAAAGTTAATGTGAAGTGCGTCACGGGAACTCAGTCAACCACGGTCAGTGCCTCCACTTGTTCACTGGATAGATGTTATATTAGTGATATAAGCCAGGGTATATTAGCTACCTATTGCTGTGTAATATGTAATCATTTAGAACAATTCTAAACATTGTCTCGCACGGTTCTGGAGGGTGAGGACCCCGGGAGGGGCCGAACTGGGCCGGTCAGGCCCAGGATTTCCCAGGAGCTGGTGTCTAGATGGAGACCTGGGCTGCAGCTGCATAATCCCATCCACATGATCTTCTGGAAGAGGCAAGACCAGGGAGACAGAAGATCAGTGGTCGCCAAGGGACTGAGGGAAGGGGAGGAGGAATGAACGGGTGAACAAAGAGAATTTTCAGAGGGAAACCTCTCTGTAGGCCATGATCACGGGGGACACGGGCGTTACACATCTGTCCAAACCCATAGGGGGTACAACACCAAGAGGGAATCCTAACGTATACTATGGACTGGAATTAATAAGACTTCAGTGCCCTCCTTACCTGCAGTTTTGCTTTCCACAGTTTTAGTTACCCACGGTCAATCATGGTCTGAAAATATGAAACGGAAGCTTCCAGAAATAAACAATCTGTAAGTTCTAAATCGTGTGCCGTTCTGACTATAGTGATGAAATCTCTCGCCGCACCGCTCTGTCCTGCCAGGACGTGACTCACTCCTTTGTCCAGAGGATTGGCGCTGTCCATGTCCCCTATCCGGTAGTCACCTAGTAGCCGGCTCAAGATGATATAAAAATATACATATATAGTCCGTACAAGACTCGGAACTATCGGCGGTTTCAGGCATCTGCTGGGGGGTCTTGGAATGTCTCCTCCGAGCATATGAGGGGATGACTGCAGTGTAGAAATATTGGCTCATTAATTGTAACAAACACACCGCACTAGTGCAAGATATTAGTAATGAGGAAGGTGTCGGGGGTTTGGGAGATTTCTATACTAGCTTCTCAATAAAGTTAAAATTCATGTAAAAGCAAGGACTGAATATGGTGGATAATGCCACCGTCCTGGGATAGAGTCATCGCCCACGGCCCAAACAAGGTGCTGGCCTCAGGGTGCCCCTTACTGCGAGCTAGTCCACCACAGGACCAGGGAACCCACACTGGCACCGCATGTCACGGCCAGGGACCTCCCCTGGCAAGGATGCGTCATTGGCATCGGAAGTCAACCTCTGTTCTTTGCTCTACACCCAGGGCAATGAAAGTTGTGCTAGTGGCCTCGAAAATCATTGCAAACTCAAAGGTTTTACAGGAGGGACACGGCGGCAGAGCCACATGTCCTCAGTTACAAGGCACTTAACCAGGTGGCTGGGAATGTCACTGCGATGAGGTAGAGTGTCTCCAGAGATGCTAGCCTCAACTCCTTCCCTCCCAGGTGTGGACAGGCCTGAGACTGGCTGTGACCAACAGAACGCGGCAGAGGTGAGGCTGTGCCAATTCCAGGCCTGGCCTTTGAGAGGTGTGGTAGCCTCTGATCCTCCTCTCTTAGAAGCAGCCACCACGTGAAGAGTGTGCCCAGAGGACACCATGCTGTGACAAAGCCCAAGGTAGCAACAAGGACAGCGAGATAAGCGACCAGACCTCAACTTTCCAGTCTTCCCAGTTGGAGTGCAGCCACCATCTTGGACGAGTCCATCTTGGGCATTCCAGACCCAGCAGACACCACAGGGAACAGAAGAACCACACGGCTGAGCCCAGGATGGTGGGAAATATACACTGTTGGGTTTTAAGTCACAGGAGATACTGAAACTCATTGAAAAAGAAACTCAAAATTAAAGCAATCTCAGAGAGGGCTTTTAGACTCTCTACATGTAGCCCCCAGGTGGAGAAGCACTTATTTAGAAGATAGTAAAGCTGGTCATAACCTCCCTTACCTAACCAGCCCCTGTTGGGGGCCACACCCATCTCCTCTGTGGTTTTATCCATCTTTCCTAAGCTGCATCCTCCCCTAAACCCTCAGAACCCACCCAAAGCCAACCCTCATTCTCCCACCCAACTTGTCTAAAGAGCAAATTCATTTCTAAGCCCTTCCTCCCTGACCTCCCCTGGTACAAAGCTCATTAGTTCCATGGGCATCTCAGATGACTAAAAAAGAATCTGGTCCTCACTGCCTGGCCTCCAAGTCACACACAGGCTCTTAACTCAGTTCATTAGAATCCAGCGGCTAGATCCAGCCCACACACCCTCGTTTGAAGCAAGGAGGATCAAAGAATGTGTGCACCTATTTTCAGAAACCCACAATGAGAAATATATAAAATATGAAGCATACAGTACCTGGAGAGGAGTCAGGGTTGCTCTGCCTTCCAGGGGAATTCAATTCATTACTCCCTGGTTTCTCCCACCTGCTTGCCCGCTGCGGGGCTGGTCCCTCTGCCCACCATGCCTGTCCCCTCCCTACACCCCCTCCTCTGGCAACGGCTCACTTGTCTTCTGGAAAGACTCCCTCAAGCCTCAGGCCGGGCCACGGACCCTCCTTCTCTTCCTGTTCCTGCACTTTTCTCTCTGTGTTGGAGTCGCTTCGTTGGTCACAGAGAGTCCGGAAGGCAGGGCCCATGCCATCATTATCATTTTACTTCCAATGCCTGGCAGAGTGGGCACAACCACCATGTCTTGTGTGCCGAGCCGTCTACACAGTGGTTTTGCACCTGTGTTATCAGGATCCGAAGAGAGTAAGTCACAAAGACAGGGCTTCTCAGTCCAACCTCACTGGAATGCAGCACCTTCAAATGAGACACAGCCCCCCGGGGAGACATGGCCACCTTGCAGGCCCAGCCAGCGTGGGCTCCCCCAGCACTCCACGGCATGGAACTTTTCACCCAGACGCTCGAGGTGCACGCACTCCCCACGACAGGCATCCTCCTGGGTCGTTCAGACCGCTGCAGGCCCTCGTGGTAACTCCTGACTGTTTCACCAGGCAAACTCTCAAACCCAGAGAAGCACCTGGCTGGGACACCTCGTCTGAGCCACAGATGCCTCCCTGCAGGCAGATGGCGTGTCTGAGGACTTTCCTCTGGGGCGGTGAGCCAGGTCCTTCTGCTCCTCTGCTTTGTCTTGCTTTCTGACCCTATAAAGGCCCTTCAAGGGCAAAATAACATGCCACTGTGTGTGCTGCCATGGTCTATGAAGGCTCACCTAGCACGAGAGGAGGAAAGGGAGGAAGAGGGTAAGGTGAGTGAGCCCAGGTGTTTTGCCAACAACCATTGAGCACCTGCTGTGTACCAGTCAGCAATGGCCACAGTGATGCCAGGTAACAAACATGTTGGTGGAAACACGTCCGCGGCTCAGACCCGGGGATCCCAAAGCCACAGGTCGGCCCTGGGGCTTGTTGCCACAACCCCGGGAGGCCCCAGAGTTCCAGGTGTTCAGGGGATACACTCAGGACACGAGTGGGAAGTCCACCCCCGGGGCCAGCTGCCCTGTGCTTTACCCTGTCGCAGCTTCTGGGCCTTGGCAGAGACGGGAATTCCTTCCCACTCCCTCACCTTCTCTGGCTCAGGAAACGGTGGGAAGGCGTTGGAGTCCTGGGGCACCCTCGAGTGGCCCGATGGGCCTTGACGCTGCTGGTCTGACATCAGTTTACAGAGTTGTTTCAACAGGGTGGGTGTCCCACCTTCCCGGCCCTTCCCGCTGCCCCCAAGAGCTACAGGGACCCATCTGGTTCTGCCAGGAAGAAGGGACTGCGGACGGGGCCACCTTGGCTGCTCCACACACCCGGGCAACAGGAACCTGGACCCTTGGAGGGCGGGCCCAGGTTCCTTTGCCAGGTGAATGCCGCCCTGAAGCTTTCCAGGCTGAGACCGGGCTGGAAGGCCCCACCTTTCCAGAAGCCCAGCAGTCCCTCAGCAGCAGGCTTAGCTGCAGCATTTAATAAGAAAAGCAGAAGCCACAGGAAGAGGGAAGCCTTGGGAACACCACGCGGGGCAAAAGGCCTTATGTTTCAGCTGCTCTCAGTTAAGGGCCTTCAGTGGCTCCAAGGTCAGAGCCCAGCACGCCCCCGCCGTTGGTCAGGGAATTAGAGTGGCACGTGCATATCTGAACACAGCTCCCCTGGAAGCAGAGGCAGGGACAGACGGCCCGTCCCTCCCTGCCAGCCATTCCCTCCTGCCCTCTCCCCTCCCCCTCTCCTCCTTCTTCTCCATGACCTGTGATTGTTCTTAAGTCCTCTTGGGGGACATCCCTCAGCGTTGCGGGTTGACTGTGTGACATTTGAGGCTAAATGCATCCCTGCTTAAGACACCGCCTGTTCCCGGGCTCGGTGGCTCAGCCTGTAATCCCACGCCTTGGGAGGCTGAGGTGAGTGGATTGCCTGAGCCCGTGCCTGGGCGACTTGGTGAGACCTCGTCTCTACAATGAATCAAAAAATTAGCGGGCACGGTGGCGTGTGCCTGTAATTCTGGCTACTTGGAAGGCTGAGGCGGAAGGATTGCCTGAGCCCAGCAGATCGAAGCTGTGGTGGCCATGAGCGTGCCATTGCACTCCAGCCTGGGCGACGGAGTGAGACTCCATCTCAAAAAAAAAAGATGTTGGGTACAATTCAGGATTAGGCATACAAGTGGACACTATACAGATGAAATTTGGGCCCCCCTTTCGTCCCCCTTTATTTGAGATCAGGTGCCCTTATTGATGCTATGTGACCCCCCCAAGGCAGTGTCCCACCACTGACAATCCCTTTCTTATTGTATTCTGGTAAATGTTCAGGGTCCACCTGTGAGTGAGAACTTCGGTACTCTATTCTTTGTTTCTGTGATAGATCCCTGAGTATGATAGACTCCAAATCCGTCCAAGTGGCTGCGAAGTTCATAGTTTTGTCCTTCTTTATGGCTGCATAATATTCCATCGTGCATATGTACATTTTTTAAAAATCCAGTCCACTTTCAATGGGTAGCAGGGCTGGCCCCGTCAAAATAAAATTTTTTTTTAAAAAGGAGAAAAAAAAAAAAAGACACTGCCTGTCAAAAAGAAGAGGAATTAATTACAACAGCAGCAGCCACATTCACTGACTGTTTTTGACACGCACCGTTCCAAGCACGTCACAGCCGTGAGCTCAGCCCTTCACCACGGCGATCTCGCGTGGCAGGTGCTGACGCCATCCCTGTTTGACGAAGAGGCAGAAGGAAGTGAGGAGGCACACCCGGATGAGAAGGTCTGAGCTCAAGAGGCTGTGTGACAGTTTCCTGTTCTGCAGGGAGGCCCTCTTGACACTGCCGGGGAGGGGGTGGGGGTCCTTGTAAAGGATCTCGTTTTCTTCAAGGAGGCTGGTGAAGGCTTATGCTGTCATGAGTTGGGTGTAAAAAGGAAGCACCCTCTCTCATTTTGTACATACAGGCTAGCAAGGCAGGTGACAGTGGGTTAAAAGGTGCAGGATTCTGCCTGGACTCCACTGATTGACCAGCTGTCCCACCTGCTACTTCTATCTGGCATGATAGGGAGCAACTCACGTTGTGACAGTTGGAGTGCGCTGGGCTGCAAATAACAAAAAAGCGTCACCCAAGTGCTTCGGCGTCAGAGCTGTTTATCATCTCCTTCACCAAGGCATCCAGAGGTAGGGCCGTGCAGCTCAATGATGGCGTCAAGGACGTGGGTTCTGTCTCAGTTCACTATCATCTTTGTGTCTCTCCTCGTGGTCTCCAAACTGCTGCCATAGCTCCAGGCAAACACCCACACATAACATCCAGAGGTGAAAAGGTGGCCATCTCTCCTCTCTATGTCTTTCCAGGAGGTAAGAGCCCTTTCCCAGATGCTTCTGGTGGACTTCTCCTCACATATCATTCGCCAGAGCTGGGTCACCTTTCCCTGCCTAAGCCAAAGACAGACAAAAGGGATGGGGCCACACAATGGCTTCAACCAATCAGAACTTACCCACATCTTGGGGGGAAGGGTAAGAGCACATGGTAGCAGGTTAGAAAGCATCAGGCGTCTTCCTCCAGGACACCCTCACCCATCCCTCCCTCACAGAGGCATCACACCAAGGTCACGTTCAGCTTCTTTGCAGGGGAGCGGAGGGAAACTACCTATTCTACATGCAAAACTCATGAAGTTTATCTTTGCCCAATCCTTTGGTCTTTCGCCCTGACGAACAGAGCTTCGCCTCGCCAGTCTGTGTCTGATCAAGCTCTGATAATGATAAGGTTAGAACAAAAAAGGGCCTGAATTCCTGGCTCGATTCAATTCAGAGATAACTACGTACAGACGTCCCGGGTGTTTCTGTAACAGATTTTGAGCTCAGCCTGTGCTTAGAAAAGACTGGTGTCGCGTATAAGCAGGATGGGGTCAGACAAGGTTTAGCCCAACTCAGAAGTGAGTCTGAAAGCGGAGGGAGAGCCAGAAAGGCGACAGACAGAAGGCTCCAGAGAGAGGGGTGAGAACGTAGGCTGGTCCCTTTTGTCCTTGTCCCCATGCAGTGACACGGAAACGTGGCTCCAAAGAAAGACACAGCTGAGCTCCAAGACACAGAGCTCCTCAGGATCCCCAAGGAGGGGACAGTGTCACCCATTGTCAGTCCTGAATCCACCCCCACAAAGTCCCTCCCCAAGTCCCTCAGCTAGCCCTGAAGAGAACTCCTTATGCTCAGATCCCAGGATCAAACCTGTGACTGTCAAAAAATCAGAATAAGAAAAATCCCCCACGTGTTAAGCGCTGCCATCACCGGATGTCGAGCTCAGTTTTTCCTTTTTCTCACCTGATTTGCTCTCCCAAGAATGCTGGGTGGGGGGGTTAGATTAATTTTGCACGGCTGTAAAGGAACACCGCAGCCTAGGTCACTTGTAAAGAAAAGAGGTGGATTCGGCTCACGGCTCTGCACGGCGCCAGCATCTGCGGGGCTTCTGAGGAGGCCGCGGGAAGTGTCTGCTCATGGTGGAAGGCGAGGGGAGCCGGTGTGTCACATGCAAGCGCGGAAGCAGGAGCGGCGAGGAGGTGCCAGGTTCTCTCAAGCAATCAGTTATCGTGTGAACTTACGGCGCGAGAGCTCACTTGTCACATGGGAAGGGTGCCCAGCCGTTCACGAGGGATCTGTCCCCATGGTCCAGTCACTACCCACCAGGCCCTACCTCCAACACAGGGGACCATATTTCTTTTCTCTTTAATTTGGGGTGGGGGGAAACAGGGTCTCGCTCTGTCACCCAGGCTGGAGTGCAGTGTGATCACGGCTCACTGCAGTCTCAACCTTCCAAGCTCAAGACATTCTCCTGCCACAGCCTCCCGAGTAGCTGGGACTCACAGGCGTGAGCCACCACATCTGGATACTTTTCTGTTTTTATTTTTGTGGAGATGATTTTTGCTATATTTTCTAGGCCAGTCTTGAATTCCTGGGCTTCAGCAGTCCTCCTGTCTCGACCTCCCAAAGCGCTGGGATTACAGGCATGAGCCACCATGCCCGGCTGGGACCACATTTCAACAAGCGATTTCAAACATCCACACTGTGTCGTGGGTGTTATTTATTTATTTATTTATTTTGAGTTGGAGTCTCACTCTGTCGCCCAGACTGGAGTGCAGCGGCCGCTCCCGGCCACCGCAGCCTCGACCTGCCGGGCTCAGGCGATCCTTCCGCCTCAGCCTTCCAAGTAGCTGGAAATACAGGCGCGTGCTACCACGCCCGGCTGATTTTTGGTTTATTGTAGAGATGAGGTCTCGCCCAGTTGCCCAGGCGGGTCTCGAACCCGTGGGCTCAGGCAATCCGTTCACCTCAGCCTCCCAAAGGCGCGGGATGACAGGCTGAGTCACCGAGCCCGGCTGTGGGTGTTATTTTTAATGCTCGGTTTTCTGGTGCCCACGGACAGACTGAAGAAGCTGTTAGGTGACTCATCTGAGGCTGTCTAGCTAATAAGCCCCAGAGCCTGGCATTTAACTTCAGTCTGTCCGACAACAATCATTATTTGCTTGCTTTTAAGCTACTCTTACCCACCTCCATGACACTCCTAGCATATTCCTCCCTCTGGGGTGTTTGTTGGCATGGCTGGTGGGGATGGGAGACAAAGAGCATGGAAGAGACCGGTTAATGGCATCATTATCATTATTTGGAAATCCCCAAGAATCTAATTAACGGCCATGCACAGAAGCAACCCAGAGAATCGGTGTATAAAGATGCCGGGCAAGGAGAGAACAGGGGAATGTTTCCTGGGGACTTCATTACGTCTTGCTGACACATGGTCTCAGAGAAATGTGTGATAAACGTTCATGATTCGTGGCAGCTTTACTGGCAAAAGCTGAAAGGCAGAAACCACCCAAATGTTCATGCATGGGTAAATGGATAAGCAAACGGGGTCCATCCCAACAGCGGGACACGATTCAGCCATGAAAACGTGCTGATCCATGCTGTAAAATGGCCTCAGAAACACGATGCTGAGAGGCCAGACACAAGGCCACAGAGCGTGCGGCTCCATTTATTGGAAATATCTGGAATAAACAGGTCCACAGAGAAAGAATGCAAACAAGTGACTGCCAGGCGCTTCGGGGAGGGGGTGGGCGAGGGTGATAGCTGCTCTGTGCATGTGAGGTTCCCCCGCCGGGTGGGGGAGCAACTCTGGTACAGATAGGATGGCTATCCAGCATTGTGGATGCCCTAAATGCTGCTGAAGTGTCCACTTTTAAATGGTTACTTTTATGTTATGTGAATTTCACTTTGATTTAAAAAAAAAGAAGAAAAACAATGGCTTTGGAACCGTTACATTCTCATCAAGATTCATCTGAGGTCGGGCTCGGTGGCTCAGCCTGTCATCCCAGCACTTTGGGAGGCCAAGGCAAGAGGATTGCCTGAGCCCAGGGGTTTGAGACCAGCCTGGGCAACTTGATGAGACCTCGTCTCTACAATACAACACAAAAACTAACTGGGTGTGGTGGCGTGCATCTGTAGTTCCAGCAACTTGGAAGGCTGAAGCGTAAGGATCACCTGAGCCCAGCAGGTCGAGGCTGCGGTGGCCATGAGCATACCCCTGCACTCCAGCCTGGGTGACAAGAGTGTGACTCCAACTCAAAAAAAAAAGATACATCTGAAAAGGACACAATGAGTCTCCTTCCCACAGGTGTGGTGAGAGTGGTCCCAGGGACCTCTGAGACCACCGGTGGCCCCTGCTCGGGTGTTAGGCTGTCTTGGCAAAGCCAGGTGGCCATGTGCAGAGTGGCTTCATCGAATCACGTGACACCATTGTAAGAAGCCAGGATCTTTTCTGAGGGCGGTGAAGCACCACCATTGAGAGAGGTGATGATCAGAAAGCCAGCTGACCCCGCCTCCTGCCCAGGAAACATCTGTGAAATCAGCAAGTGAGCCCAACATGCAATCGTTAGACTTGAAATGAGCTGCAGTCTCCAGCAGGAAGGAGAGTCATTGAGTTGGCAGCGTGCTCTCTCTGACATCGGTTACCTTTTAGACAAAGCCTCACATGTTCCTGATTTGAAATTTCATTTGGGGGTGGGGGCCGAGATCTGGTTTCTGTCTGCTTGGGGCAGGAGGGTGGGGGCAGGCGGAGAACAGAGGGCCTGCGGGGAGGGGAGCTCCCGGGCACAAACATCCAGAAGAAGGGAGAATTGCAGTGACTCTGACTTTCATTTTCAAAAGCTGGGTGACCCTTCCATGCGCGTGAATGCTGGTATGTCTATGACAAGCCCATCCTGCAATGTAGTCTCCAGATTTCCTAGGGGGATGGGCTAGAGGCCTTCATCAAGTAGAAGAGGGATTCCCAGCTCCCCACACAAAACAAGGGACTTTTGGAACTATCTGGATTCTTGGCTTCTGCAGGACTCACCATCCAGCCACCAGGAGCAGCGTGTGCATTGGCCACCAGGATGGCCACCGAGCTGGTTTCTGCCCCCTAGGATGGTCCACAGATGATGTGACAAAAGACAGAGCCCCAGGTCTTCTGACATCTGAAGACATCCTTCCCCATTTGTCCCGTTGGCCAAGGAGATGCTGCCAGTGACCTCAAGGTTCCCAGATCAAGCTTGGGTTTCCTCTGATCCTTCCCAAAGTCTTCCCCGTGGTCCCCCGACCCTCCCCGCATTTCACCATTTATAGTAATTTTCCTGAACAGATACTTGCTTCTCTATCTCCAGAAACAGCGGCAAGAAAACACATCGGAGCTTTAACAAGGGGGCTAACACCCTACCATAACCCCTAAAAGGATCTCTCTCTCCAGAAACAAGGTGATATTTCCACTGGCCCCATGAGACACTTGAACTGGATAACAAGTATTATAAGTATAAGAACAATTATTACTGAAAAGTCTGGTAGCTTATAAATAATAGCTCACCATTGTGCCCCACAAAGAACTTTATACTTTAAGGAAAGTGTGGGGCGAAGCGTGCCCACTTCATACTTTATACTGCACACCAAACATACAAATTCTCCAAATTCATGGACTGAGGGAGGAGGCTTAGTGTAGGATGGAGGAGGGAAAGAAAAGGGAAACAAACTCTAAGAGGAGATTCAAGGAATTGATGATTAAGAACCCACTTATGACCCCTGAGAGGAGAAAATGAACCAAACCACAGAACATCTGAGGGTGAAAGAGAAGCAAAGACTCCTTGGAGGAAAATCAGCTGGGACAGCGTGATAATGAATGCAAAGTTCACTAGAGTGACCAGATACAAGACAAATATACGAACGCCACTAACTTTCCTTTACAGCAGCCTCAACCGATAAATGACAAAATGTCAGGGACAAAAAGATCCATCTATGTTTACAACGAAAAGCAAAGGATAATGAGGCATAAAGTTAACAAGAAATGCCCAAGAGCTATGTGATGATGATTACAAAACTTCACTGGCGATCACGAGTAGATCTGCATATAGGGGAAGACTGACTTTGTTCCTTGGCTGAGAAGGTCAACATTATAAAGATTTCACTCGCGTTATAAAGATTCATTATTGATTTCACTCTCACTTTCATCTTGAACTCCAATGCAATTCCAACAAAATTCTCAAGAGATTTCTAAAAAATAACTTGTAGAGCTGATTCCAAAATCCCTTTGAAATAGTAAGCAATAAAATTGTGTAAAGAAATAACAATAAGATGTTGAAATATACTACGAAGCTGAAACCATTAGAGCAGTGTGATATCAGCACATGTTGGTCTCTTTTCTCCAGCATCTAACCCCCTCTTTCTGTTCCCAAAGATTATCCTGAATATCTCAGCTGATGGATTAGTGTGGAGTCGACCCCAACCCCAACTCAAGGGTAGGATCTGATTGTCTGAAGGCAGTCGATGTGTTCCATTCTCCCCACCACAGTGCTTGGTTCAAACCAGGTCAAAGAAGGATCTCAATTCTGGAATGTGCGTTTTTGGAGACTCCCCCTTTTTCATCTTGGCTATGACCAAGGAAGTCCTGGCTTCAGACCAAGATGGCATCAACATGAAGGAAGCAGAGCCGATAACGCAGAGAAAGGAAACAGATTTTTATTAAATCACCTGAGTTGTTGGATCTTGTCAGTGGCCCTAGACTTCTCAGCTATGAGTCATACATTCATTTTCTTGTTTTAATTGGTTTAAATTGAGCTTTGGGTTGTCTACAACTAAAAGTATCCTCCCTGTGTCAACACAAATTGAAAACAGATGAAAATGGCCAGGCTTGGTAGCTCAGCCTGTAATCCCAGCACTTTGGGAGGCCGAGGTGAGTGGATTGCCTGAACCTGTAGGTTCGAGACCCACCTGGGCAACTTGGCGAGACCTTGTCTCTACAATAAATCAAAAGCTAGGCAGGCGTGGTAGTGTGGGCCTGTAGCTCTGGCTACTTGGAAGGCTGAGGCAGAAGGATCTCCAGAGCCCAGCAGGTTAAGGCTGTGGTGGCTGGGAGTGTACCACTGCACCCCAGTCTGGGTGACAGAGTGAGACATCAACTCAAAAAAAAAAGAAAAGAAAAAATGGAACAGCAAAAAGTGTCTATGAAGGGACATGTGTGTGCACACGTGTAGACATGTGCATATGTGTATGTATGTATATAAACCTAAATTTAGTATATGAGGAAGATGAAACTTTTAAATCAGAAAGGGAAAGATGGATTACTTAATAAGTAATGTTAGGAACATTAACTATCCATTTGTAAAACAAAATTAAGTCTTTGCCACATTCCATTCACAAATGTAAATTTCAAATGCATTTATGTGCCAATCATTTTAAAAAATCCTATACAAGGATTAAAAAAAAATAAAAGAGGGTAGGTTTGGGGGATTTTTTTGTTTGGTGTTTTAGAAATGAGATTGGGGCGAAATAGGTGTTCCTAAATAAATATAAGCCAAAAATAAAAGTTTAAGCACCCCTCAACCCACTAAATAGACCCCTCTGGGACAAGGGAAACCCGAAAAACTAAATCCCAGGTCATAATAGAAAAGGAGGTTGAACACATTCCACATTCCCTCCTTTATAGAGTTTAAGGCACCACCCACCAGCATTAACATTAAAATAGAGATGTTAAGAGTCACAAAACACTCTCTCTAATTTACTTCCTAAATAAACTATGTTTTCCAATAAAAGAAAAAAAGAGTCACAAAAAAGACCCCTTGGCGGTAAAATACCAAATTCCAACCTGACTCTGGTGTGGCATCACCAGACAGATAGCAGGCCCTAAAGGAAATAAGACTACTTGACCCTGAAATCTGCCTCTGCAGCATACTTTGAGGTGTACCTCTGTAGAGAACACTTCTGAAGACACTTACCACCTATCCTTCTGAAGCACTTCGTCTACATGTCAAGAACCGCGGCTGCCACAACCCTCTTATCTTAGCTCAAGCATTTCTTTGATTTCAATTCTTCTGACAGAGCTTAACTCTGTCGCCTGTCAGTCAAAGCATCTTTGAATCTAAGCACCTTTCTCTCCCTAGAGAGGTCCCACCTTTCTGGGCCCCACCAACGTGAACGTCACATAAACTGATTGATGTTTTGCCTGCAACGTCTGTCTGCCTAAAAACGTGTAATAGAACGCCAAGCTGGAATTCAACCACTCTGGACACAAGTTCTCAGGACCTCTTGGGACTGTGTCACAGATCTAGGTCACTCAAGTTCAGCTCAGAATAAACCTCTTTAAATATTTTACAGAGTTTGATATCTTCATCAACCTAAGACAGGGAATCCAGAAGCCCTAAAATAGAAATTAAAATATAAAATGTATACACAACAAAAGACACAAAGTTCACATTACAGGTGAAGTCGTTTGCAACCTGTCGTGAAAGACAAAAAATGAATGTTAAGATTTTATAAAAGAGTCCTATGCGTGATTAAGAAACACATAGAGGCTGGGCTTGGTGGCTCAGCCTGTAATCCCAGCACTTTGGGAGGCCGAGGCGAGTGGATTGCCTGAGCCCGTGGGTTCGAGACCCACCCGGGGCAACTTGGCAAGACCTCGTCTCTATAATCAATCAAAAATTAGCCAGACATGGTGGCGCACGCCTATAGTTCCGGCTACTTGGAAGGTTGAGGCAGGAGGATCGCCGGAGCCCAGCACTGGGCGACAGAGTGGTGAGACTCCAACTCAAAAAAAAAAAGAAAGAAAGAAACACATAGAAAATGAGCAAATCATATGAACCAACAATTCAAGTGGTGCTAGATGTCCGAAGAGCAACTCAGCTTCATGAGGAATTAAGTGAAATGCAAATTATGGCAACAGTAAGACGACGTTTTCCCGTTAGGTTGGCACAACCAGAAGTGTGATAGCATCCAGAACGGGAAAGGTGCTGGGAGGTGGCAGTTCCCCTGCACTCTTGACTGGAGGCTGCAATTCAGTTTCAAATACACATCCCTTTAAGATCAGTTCTCACATTGCAGCCATCCGGGGCCTCTGCAATCAATGCCAAGATCAACTCCACACCCCAGAGATGCTGGCTTCAGAGTTCTGGGGTATGGCCCAGACATAGGTTGCTTGGAAGAGTTCCTGGGTGTTTTAAATGTAGAGCCAAGGCCATACACTACTGCTTTACATTCAGAAATTGTACTTCTGGGAGGATTCATCTTTGAAAAGTATCAACACCCAGAGGCACCTCAAGGATGCTCCTTCCAGCATTTGGGGTAAAAACGGCAGAAATGCCATCAACCGGGGATTGGTTGAAGAAACGAAACAAGCACACGAAAAATCTGACTCTTGTAGCCATCGGAAAAAAACATGGTGGGCTGACCTATATTTATCACACAAATTAAAATGAAAAGACAACCAAAACATATATCATCGAATGAAAAACACAAACAAATTGTAGAATGATTTATACTACGATCCCATTTATGTTTTGTTGTTGTTTTGAGTCAGGGTCTCACTCTGTCACCCTGGCAGGAGTGCAGTGGCACGATCAGCGCTCACTGCAGCCTCAATCTCCTGGGCTCAGGCGATCCTTCCACTTCGGCCTCCCAAGGAACTGAGTCTACAGGTGCGCACCACCACACCTGGCTAATTTTTTATTTTTTTTTGTAAAGACAACATCTCACTATGTTTCTTAGGCTGGTCTTGAACTCCTGGCTCAAACTATCCTCCTGCCTTGGCCTCCCAGAGTGTTGGGATTATAGGCATGAGTCACTGTACCCAGTCTGATCCCAATTATGTTAAAAACAATACTACTTACTTAAAAACAGTGGGTGTATACATGTATATAAATGTTAAGAAAAGACTAAAATATGCATCAAGCTGGTAATAAAACTGCAGTTAC
Source organism: Carlito syrichta (assembly GCF_000164805.1). Taxonomy (NCBI): domain Eukaryota; kingdom Metazoa; phylum Chordata; class Mammalia; order Primates; family Tarsiidae; genus Carlito; species Carlito syrichta. The sequence continues at coordinate 151,024 of NW_007251389.1, read as the reverse complement.
CTCTAGGAAAAGAAGAGAGGTTGAAAGCTGAGTGGAAGGAAGACAGGACATGCTTGCTTCTTAGTCTCTATTATTAGGGATTCTTTGAATCCTCATAAGAATATTCTACATTGGTTGCTTGGCAAACTAAGCAGATCCTCCTTTTATTTATTTTTGTTTTGTTTGCTTGTTTGTTTTGAGTTGGAGTCTCACTCTGTCGCCCAGACTGGAGGGCAGTGGCCTCTCCCGGCCACCGCAGCCTCAACCTGCTGGGCTCCGGCGATCCTTCCGCCTCAGCCTTGCGAGTAGCCAGAACTACGGGTGTGTGCTAATACGCCTGGCTAATTTTTTTTTTATTTATTGTAGAGATGAGGTCTCACCAAGTTGCCTGGGTAGGTCTCAAACCCATGGCTCAGGCAATCCACTCGCCTGGGCCTCCCAAAGTGCTGGGCTACAGAGCCCGGCCTTCTTTTTAAAGATGTGGGGTACAATCCCGGATGAGGTACAAAACTGGTCATCGTAGAGGTGAAGTTTGGGTTTCCCATCATCCTCACTTCCCCTGGCTTAGGATGAGGTGACCTTGGTGATGTTACGTGTCCCCCTCCCTTCCCTGGCAGTGTCCCGCGACTGCCGAACCCTTTCTTGTAGTATTATCAAAAATGTTCAGGGTTCACTTAGGAGATCAGATACTTTTTAAAATTTGTTCTGAGACGCCAATCGGTCCACGCTGTTGCGCAAGGTCTACCCGTCATTCGTGATGGCACCGAGTTCTACTGTTGCAAATCTCTCTTCCCCACCCGGAAGAAAAGGAGGCCTCGGAGCACCAGAGTACTCCCAGGTCAGGGGCACCGTGGATTCCGGGCCTTGAAAATGACCTCTGCGACTGCAAGGGTCGGGCTCATGGCAAAAGCCGTCAATTTCGCCACCAGGAACAACACGTCTTGCACCAGCAGGTTGAATCCGAGGGAAAGCGTGGAACCTGGGATTGTGACTATGTCCGTGCTTTTAGACAACCAAGCTGGAACCTCTGAGACGTGCAGGAAACCCCTGCCGTCGGTGTGGCTGGGTGTTTCTGCAGGGGCTCCCCCTTGAGCCACGGTAATGGAATCACTTCGGGGACTTTGGAAGTTCAGGCTCCGAGCCAGCGAAACTAGAACGGGGAACCTGCGTCTTTCACAAGCTTTCCCAGCTAGCTTTGAGCCCCAGGAAGCTTGGGGACTCCCAGATCAGAGCAGCTTAGCTCTTTCTACCAGTCGCAATTGGAAAATCTTCGCATACCTCTGTGACCTGTAAGCCCTCCACGTGGAGATGTCCCACCTCAGTTTCAGATGGTTTGCGGCCAACCAGGGCTCAGCAGGTTTAGGGTAGCTTTTTTTTTTGTTTTTTTTTGAATTGGAGTCTCACTCTGTCGCCCAGACTGGAGGGCAGTGGCCGCTCCCGGCCACCGCAGCCTCGACCTGCTGGGCTCCAGTCATCCTTCCGCCTCAGCCTTCCAAGTAGCTGGAACTACGGGCACACGCTACCACACCCGGCTAGTTTTTTGATCTATTGTAGAGATGAGGTCTCACCAAGTTGCTCAGGCAGGTCTCGAACCCGCAGCTCAGGCAATCCACTCACCTCAGCCTCCCAAAGCACGGGATTACAGGCTGAGCCACCGAACCCGGCAAGGGTAGCTTTTATTAAATGACAGAATGGGTTGGAATGGGATGGACCGGAACAAAACACAATAGGACAGAGGACATCGTAATGTGTCGCAGAGGTAAAAGCAAGAATCGTTTGTGACACTTTTGTTTCAGTTATACATACGCAAAGCCGAGAGTCAGCCTTACACCTCCACCTTTTGTTAGACTATCAAAATAGGTCTTTACGGACTTGTTAGACAACTGCTGCCCACCCAAACGACCACCTGCTGGCTTGGGAACCCCTCCCCCTAATCTCACACTGATTTGTGACCAGTGGGGTGACTCTGGCCCAGCAGGGAGCTTCCAAGACAGCTCAGCTCTAAGACCAGATCTGATTGGTCACTGGTCCTTCTGGATGTTAAATATTTGACTGTCACCCTGTGCCTGTGGGTACGTGTAATGGACTGGAATGTTATAACAGCTCAGCCTGTAATCCCGCACCTTTGGGAGGCTGAGGTGAGTGGATTGCCTGAGCCCACGGGTTCAAGACCCGCCTGGGCAGGCGAGACCTCATCTCTACAATAAAATCAAAAAATTAGCCGGGCGTGGTAGCGCACTCTTGTTATTCCGGCTACTTGGAAGGCTGAGGCAGAAGGATCGCCGGAGCCCAGCGGGTCGAGGCTGCGGTGACCGGGAGTGGCCACTGCACTTCAGTCTGGGCAACCGAGTGAGATGCCAACTCAAAAAAACAAACAAACAACAACAACAAAAAACGGGTTGAGGCTAGGCACAGTGGCTCACGCCTGTAATCCCAGTATTTTGGGAGGCGGAGGCAAGAGGACGGCCTGAGCCCAAGGGGTTCAAGACCAGCCCGGGCAACTTGGCAAGACCTCATCTCTACAATAAATCAAAAAATTAACAGGGTGTGGTGGTGCATGCTGGTCGTTGCAGCTACTTGGAAGGCTGAGGTGGAAGGATCACCGGAGCCCAGCAGGTTGAGGCTGCAGCGGCTGTGAGAGTGCAACTGCACTCCAGCGTGGGTGACAGAGTGAAACTCTGACTCCCCCCACCAAACACACACACACACACACACACACACACACATACACAAGGACTATGTGAGATACGGACCATTGTGTGTATTTGTTTTCTTCTTTGTCTCATTTGTCGTTTGTGAAAATCTCTTAACTGTCATATCCATTTTTTTGAAAGATTTAAAAATGGAGCTCCATGTCAGCAGAAAAGAAAGATTATGAAGAAGCACTTTCAGGTTGGTGGGCAGGGAGACGAAAGGGTTAAAGTGATACAAAGAGGGTCCCAAAAAACCCAGAATTACCTTTTGGAGGGTGGGTTCTTTGTAGTTCATGCTTCCCCCGCTAGGTAACTGTTCTAGGAATCCATGGGCATCTGTGTACCAGCTAGCGTTATTTTGAGAGATTGTGTGTGGCTTCAGTGAAATTTTTTCTGGAGATTCTTTCCAAGTGTTTGCCCATTTCGTAATGGGTGATTTACCAAGCTGTGCTGAGTGTTCAGCAGTTTTTGTTTTTGCTTGTTTGTTGTGCTGGGGTTTTTTTGGCTTTTGGTTTTTTTTGGTTTTGAGTTGGAGTCTCACTCTGTCCCCCAGACTGGAGTGCAGTGGCTGCGCCCGGCCACCGCAGCCTCGACCTGCTGGGCTCCGG
>NW_007251389.1:146711-147379 GCF_000164805.1 Carlito syrichta | reverse complement strand
CCCACCCTATTCACTTGATCTCACCCCAACCAGAGCAACCTTTTTTTTTTTACCCTCGGGTGAAAAAAGTCCTCAAGGGGAAACTTTTTGCCGATGCGGAAGAGGTGAAACAAAAAAATAGCAGAAGCGGAAAAAGGCATGAAAACTGACAAGTTCCAAAACTGTTTTGAGCAGTGGAAAAAGCGTCCAACGGAGAGGACTTTGAAGGTGACTGAAGTTTAAACACGTAAGGACAAATGCACCAATTTTTTTATCAATAAATTTTGAGTTTGGGGGGGTCCTCCCTCATATATGGACACTGACTGGGAAATGGGGGCTCTCTGAATAGTCAGTGAATTGCAAGAAAATGCCAGAAATGGAAGCTGAGCCCAAACATGGCAGAGAGAGATGCGGGGAGAAGGGGTAGGAGGTGGGGACCCGGGGAAGGCCTGTCCTGGGGCTGCGTGCTGGGCTCTGCGTTTCACTTCAACCAGGCCTGACTGTTCCCGGCTTGTTGCGATTTCTGTTAAAATAATTCCTGTGCGACAACCTACATTTCTCTGTTTTTCAACGCCAAAATTGTGCCCTGTGATCTCCCACTCTCGTTGTCCAGGTTTTTTTTTTTTTTATTTATTTTTTGCGTTGGAGTCTCACTCGGTCGCCCAGACTGGAGTGCAGTGGCCGCTCCC
>NW_007251389.1:143479-146564 GCF_000164805.1 Carlito syrichta | reverse complement strand
CGCGGGCTCAGGCAATCCACTCACCTCAGCCTCCCAAAGGCGTGGGATTACAGGCTGAGCCACTGAGCCCGGCTGTTGTCCTGGTTTTAATGCTCTTATTGCCTGTTTAACCCTTGGAATGCAGACAGTAGTGAATCGTGGGCACTGTCTTCGTGACTCTGTAATCCACAACATTTATGAATTTGAAATTTTCGTCCAAGGCTGAACACACACATGTTCTCTGTTCTTAACAGCATTCCTGCCGACCATCCCCCAGCAGTCAGAAACCCTCCCCTGCAGGGTATACAGTGTTTTCTTGGGAGGGTCCTGCCAGCTCCCACGCATCCCCAGGGGGAAATCGGAAGGTCAGGTCCACGTTGCCCGTCGAGTCACGGTGGCCTGGGACCACCTGTTTCTCTTTTTCAACTTTCTTAGAAAAATGTCCTTGAGAAAACAAACAAATAAAAAAATCATTGTGTAAGCTGTGAAATGTGACCCACTCTGCATGACTCAAGAGGCTGGTCAGGCCAGGCCAGGAATTCTGGAAAGGTCTGTCTGCCTCTGGAAATCTGTTTGCTGTGAGCACTGGCTTTCGCATTTGGGAGCTCATTGATCCTCAAAAGGAGTTTTCTCAGAGTGAAGACAAACGCCCAGCAGTCCCAGGAAAACAGGTGACCGGGAAGGAAGCCCAGCGGCCAGTGTGGCATCAGGTGCTGGTGAGCTTATTGGAGCCTGTGACGCGAGTGTCCCTTCCCGGAGCTGGCTGGCCTGGTGTGGGGCCTCCCTGGTGAGGTCTGCAAGTGTCTGGGCCTGGCGTGCCCGGAGCTCTGGGGTCCAGGGACCAAGGGACACAGGCTGGTTTTCTCACATTCCTTCCATCTCCGGTTTTCCTCTTTGGTTCACGTGTCCCCTTCATTCCCCATCTCTCAGGGCTTGGCGTGGAGCAGGCTCCTTGGCCCACAGCCCTCCCAGGAGTCCAGCGTGGAGACCTCGCAGTGAGGAGCTGGAGAGCTTTCTCCTAACGACAGAGACCTGGGCGTCCCCTGCCACCTCTCTCCAGGCAACAGGCCTGGGCGTCCCCCCCGCCTCTCTCTGGCTCCATCTGCGACATCCCCGATGCAGAGAAGTCTGCACAGCTGAGTAACCCAGACCCTGGAGCCAGGCTGCCTAGGACAAGTTCTGAGCCGCCATTGCTGGCCCTGGACCTCGGAGGTGACCAGCGCCGCCATCCGTGAACAGGAGGTGAATGAACACCTCAGAGCCACGTGTGACTCATGGGAGGTCTAAGATCAGGACGCCTCCGGGCGCTGGATAAACGTTAGCTGTTCCTACATTTAAGCCAAACAGGCCATCTTCTTTGGCAAACCTCAACAGAAAAAGTCAGAGGAAAATTGGATTATTTTCCACACTAGGCTCAGCAGACTAGAGCGTCTGGTACAGCCAGCCCCGCGACGGAGGAACACCACTGTTCCTTGGATCTGATCATTCCTGGCTTGCCATCCCTTCCCCTTCTTATTCACGAGGGAGCTGAGCGCATTCACTCGCCCTTAGGAGACAAGCACAAGAGTAGGAAAGAGACAGCCATGACCAGTGTGGCCAGGCAGCAAACGGGACGCAGCAGGGCCAAGTTGACCAACAGCTGGTTTCCTCCTAGGATTCCAGTTGCCCAGGACTAAATGCAGAAGTCAGAGAAGCTTTTGACCCAGGGCTCAGGTGTTCTTCGCCAGAAGGGTGATGTGACTAAGGTGTAGAATAGTTTTACCCAACGCACACCAGAGTTCAAAGCTCCCAGACATACCTAGAGAAGTGGATAATGGACATCCATATACTATGGTGGTTTCAAGCCATGGCTCTTACACCTAAGGCACTGGTTCGAATCCTGACTCTCCCACGTTCCAGCTGTGTGATGTTGGGAACAATATTTGTTCCCTACAACAGCCCTGTCCTGTAGAACTTTCTGCAGTGATGGAAACAATCGATATCTGTGCTATCCAGTATGGCAGCCAGCAGCCACATGTGTGTTGCTTACGACATTAGCTAGTACACACTTCCATTAACTGATTTTTTAAAAAATTATTATATTGATGGTATGGATAAACACAGACTGAGAAACATACTTGACAGCAAGAGAGCAAACTGATAGCCTGACTATAAAATGGATACATCCATTCTAAAATTTTTTAAAGATTTTCTGAATTTTTTTACAAAGATCCCTTACTGTAATGGCCCCTGACATCCCATCGTTCACGCTAACGGCAGTAGCGATCCCAGGGGCAGCATGCAAAGTTGAGGCACCTCAAGGACAGAGGCAACGGCAGAATACTATGCTGAGAAAGGACTCTTCAGAGCAATACAGGCCGGGCTCGGTGGCTCGGCCTGTAATCCCAGCACTTTGGGAGGCCGAGGCGAGTGGATTGCCTGAGCCCGCGGGCTCACGACCAGCTCGGGCAACTTAGCAAGACCCTGTTCTCTACAATAAATAAATAAATAAATTAGCCGGGGGTGGTGGCGCGCACCCGTAGTTCTAGCTACTTGGAGGGCTGAGGCAGAAGGATCACCGGAGCCCAGCAGGGGGCTGGGGTGGCCGTGAGCGTGCCACTGCACTCCAGCCTGGGCGACGAAGTGAGACTCCAACTCAAAAAAAAAACAGCCATCCTGAAGATTCACTTTATTAGATACACAGTCATCTGTCTCCTCCCCCATCCACATCGTCCTCCTCTGGTGACTTGGTCATACCGTCCCATGCGGATCAGCACTATGGTGGATAGAACACTGGCCCCAACCCGGAGATGTTCACGTCCTGACTCCTGGAGTGTGTGTACATGGCGGGTGACGTGGTGAGGTGAAACGGAGGTGACGTGTGGAATGAAGGTTGTAAATCCACAGACCGCAAAATGAGGAGATCGTTTCTGAGTATGGGGATGGGCCCAATGTCATCTCAAGAAGCCCAAAAGACACAGGAGGGCAAGAGAAGGTAAGAGTGGCCGTCACTGGCTTTGAAGCTCCCGTGAGCCGAGGAGGTGCTGTTATGGTCCGAGTAACGCTCGGCTGCTCACTCTTTTTTTTTTTTTGAGTTGGAGTCTCACTCTGTCGCCCAGACTGGAGT
>NW_007251389.1:140850-143412 GCF_000164805.1 Carlito syrichta | reverse complement strand
GGCTGATTTTTGACTTATTGTAGAGATGAGGTCTCGCCAAGTTGCCCAGGCGGGTCTCAAACCCGCGGGCTCAGGCAATCCACTCACCTCGGCCTCCCGAGGCACTGGGATTTCAGGCTGAGCCACCGAGTCCAGCCGCCTGGGACTGCGAAGGTTGCTCACTCTTGATTCCGATAAATCAAAGGGCAGGGAACTGGTAGAAAGAATTTTATTTCTGAGAGCGAACCCAGGGAGCAGAGCTGGACTCGAAGTCTTTCTAAAATGGTTCTGCCCACCTTCCAGGCTTTTACAGTTCACTTTTATAAGTACAGAGCTGTTAGTACCTATACGTTAGCCACGTGACCAGTAGAGCATTGTGTAGAACTTATGTTACACCTGCATTTTACATTTATTTATTTATTTGTTTATTTAGTGTCAGAGTCTCACTCTGTCGCCCAGACTGGAGTGTAGTGGCACGCTCACGGCCACCCCAGCATTGACTTGCTGGGCTCTGACGATCCTTCTGCCTCGGTCTTCCAAGTAGCTGGAACCACAGGCGTGCACAACCACACCCGGCTAATTTTTTGATTTAAGGTAGAGACAAGGTCTCGTCAAGTTGCCCGGGCTGGTCTTGAACCCGTGGGCTCAGGCAATCCTCTCACCTCGGCCTCCCAAAGTACTGGGATTTGCCTGGCCCTGCATTTTACATTTAGATAGTGACATTTAGAGGAGAGAAAGTTAACAAGGCCTAAGACATCCTGCATCACAAAAGTTATGCACATCACAAGACTGACTTACACTGACATTGACCCTGTATAGTTCAAAGGAAGGGAGTAAATAAGGATTGACATCTTCCAGGAAGTCATCTGCAGGGATGTCAAGGATCCCCTGAAGCTACTTCCTGGGAGTGCATAGATGACAAGAGGACCCTCAGTCACGTGCTCAGGGATGTGCAGGAGCGCTTGAACCCTTGCCATGCCCTCCTCTAGGGGCTGTGGCAACATGGAGGACGTTAGCTGGTCTCTATATCAGTGGGTGGCCTCGGGGACCTGCAAAAGGCAAGAGGTGGGTCCTGGCCTGCAGCTTCCAGAAGCTCATGAGGCCCATATCAGACATCTGACCTCCAGAACTCCAAGGAAATACATGTGCCTTGTCCGAAGTCACAGCATCTGTGGCCCTATATCAAGCAGGAAACTAGAGTGAGCACTGATGTTCAGAGTCCCAAAATGGTGGACCTTCTGGCCCGAGGACCCCGGCAGTACACGCTCCGTATCCGACTGGTCAGTGCCACGGTTCCTAGCAAGCCCGTTAATCAACAAACCCGAAAGAACTCTTTTTTGAAATATCTTTTCTGCAGCAACAGAAAAGACTCTATGTTCCATGCTACTCTCCACGCCCCATTTATGTTTCAATTCTGTTCTTCTCTAAATGGTGCACAGCAAATGACAGTCCTCAGAGAACTCCAGGGCTAAAATGAAAATAAATGCACAGTGGATATTTGTTTTTTATTGCAGTGAAGTATCTCTCTCATTGCCCAACTGCTCACCTTCTCTGAGCCACCTCTCTGAGGAAACGACCATTTCCAGGTACATTGGCTGCCCAGAGCTTCTGGGTGACAAAAGGGAGTGTGTTTGTAGCCAGGCCTAGAGAATCTGGTCGGACCCTGAGGAGGAGGAAATCACACCCAAACAGAGCTGGGTGTGGTGGCACACATCTATAATCCCAGCACTTTGGAAGGCCAAGGTGGGAGGATTGCTTGAGCCTAGGAGTTCAAGACCAACCTGGGCAACACAGTAAGACCCTGTCTCCATAAAAAATAAACAATAAAAACTTAGCTGGGCACAGTGGCATGCACCTGTAGTCCCAGCTACTTGGGAGGCGGAGAGGGAGGATCGCCTGAGCCCAGGAAGTTGAGGCTACAGTGAGCCGTGAGCATGCCACTGCACTCACAGCCTGGGCGACAGCGTGAGACCCCAACACACACAGACACACACAAAATCCCAAGCAGACGGGTCCCTTTTGTGCCTCTCCTGGCCCACTGTCTCCCAGTACCACAAAGGCCTCTTGTGGTCTCCACGTCCCTGTTTGCCTCCCCAGAAGCACAACTCGGCTTATGAGAAGCAGGGAAGCAACTTCTGGACCAGACTGCTTGGTCCGAGCAAAGGTGCTGATGCCAACTTTTCCAGCAAGAGAGGACCGTCACCAACCACAGGCTTCTTGGTCAGACTAGGAAGGAGAAACGGGTCCCCCGTCCCTTATCCACAAATCTCAAACCCAGAAATGTCTCAGAACTCACATGGCAGCGAAGTCTGTGCTGAGCTGACCTGAGCTGACTTGGTCTTTATTGATCTGACTCCGAGTGGCTATTCCTACGATTTCCTGCAGAAAACCGCGCGTGATTACAGAGTTCTTTTCAAGACCCTGAGGGCGGGTGGGGTGTTCTGCAATACACAATCTATGTAACCTGCCACTTTTCAAAGTTCAGAAAAAAATTCGGAATCTCTAGCCACACCCGACTTTGGAGAACCACAGGTTTTGGGGAAGGGACATGAATTTCTTTTTTTTTTTTTTTTTTTGAGTTGG
>NW_007251389.1:131707-140830 GCF_000164805.1 Carlito syrichta | reverse complement strand
TATTTATTGTAGAGATGAGGTCTCGCTGCCCAGGCGGGTCTCGAATCCGCGGGCTCAGGCAATCCACTCACCTCAGCCTCCCAAAGGCGCGGGATTACAGGCTGAGCCACTGAGCCCGGCTGGGACATGAATTTCTATCAGGTTTGTACTGCTCCCTACGTCTTTAATTTTCCCTCCCCCTTTTTGGTTCTCCCAGGGACCTAAAATTGAAAAAAAAAATTCCCTTCTAGAATATTTTTAGTTGAAAATGATGGGCAAATTCCAAAACTGGGAAAAGGCACAATGAGAGGTCTGCCCCCCCAACTTTTTTTTGAGTCAGGGTCTCACTCTGTCACCCAGGTTGGAGTGCAGTGGCATGCTCATGGTCACTACAGCCTCGACCTCCTGGGCTCAGGTGATCCTTCCACCTCAACCTCCTGAGTAGTTGGGGCTACCAGCGTGTGCCACCACCCCCGGCTTATCCTTTGATTTTTTTTGTAGAGGTCTTGCTATGTGGCCCAGGCTGGTCTCAAATTCCTAGGCTCAAACGATCCTCCCACTTTGGCCTCCCAAATGGCTAGGATTACAGGTGTGAGCCACCATGCCCGGCTTCAACTTCTGTTTTATCCTCATCCCCGATCCCTTTTTCTGGTGGATCCCTGACCTAAGTCCTCCCAGATTCTCTGTTCACCAACTCACAGCGACCCTGCTGAGTGGGAGGAGGACTGTCGAGTGGTCTGATCTGTGCTGATGCACCAAGGCAAACAACATGGTAGCACATCCCTCCAGCCAACTTTCCCAGAAACCCAAGGTCAGGACACCACGTGTCTCTGAACCTCAGAAACTGGGTGATCCAAAATCGGTTCCGACCATTGATCTAGGCTGTTGCCAAGGTCTCTTCAGCCACCACGAGGTCCCAAGTCTTTGTTTTGTCAACTGCTCGACTGCCTCGAATGGGAGACAGCGCCTCCGGTTACTCCTGCTCCATCAGTCTCACTGTGGGACACCCTAAGTGCTTCTAGAAAACAGCCAAAGCATCCACTTGTGTGGGAATCCCAGGCCGGTCACAGGAAGTTGAATTTATGTTGCAATTCCTGTGTGCAAAAATAATCCTATTCTCTGGAACATCCCCTTGGGTGTCTTCCAAAGGCTCTAAAATACTGTCAATGAGGCTGCGTTCATCTGGGCAAAGTAAGAGGACAGTTGAGCTCAGAGAAAAGCATGGGCTGCCGGGGATCACGTTGGGTAGAAGGTCCATTCAGGCCCTCTAACTTGAGAGGAATGATTCAGGACCATGGATCGGGGTCCCCTTGTGGGGTGAACTCTCTCACCCACAGTGGCAGCTGGCTTGAAAGGAAGGACCCACCTTGGTTTCCTTCCCCTCCCCCGGGGGAGTTCATCCTGCACCATCCAAACGGCATTCCCGAATCCTGACGCGGGATCTGCCCTGGGAGAAACCAAACTCAGACAGCTTCTCTCTGCCACGAAATGTCCTCCCGAATGTCAGATCTTTTGGATCTGACCTCAACCGGTTTTACTGTGCAGCTGTTCAGCTCACCACAGCCCTCCCTGAGGCAACCTGGTCTTTTTACCTGCCCCATCTATGAGGCGAGAGGGCATTTTGTGGCAGAGAAGCTGTCTGAGTTTGGTTTCTCCCAGGGCAGATCCCGCGTCAGGATTCGGGAATGCCGTTTGGATGGTGCGGATGAACTCCCCCGGGGGAGGGGAAGGAAACCAAGGTGGGTCCTTCCTTTCAAGCCAGCTGCCACTATGGGTGACAGAGCTCACCCCACAAGAGGACCCCGACCCACGGTCCAGAATCATTCCTCTCGGGTTAGACCTTCCTTCAAAAAGCATTCCAATCAAGAAATGCAATCAATTAAGAAATAAACAATGCAGCGATACATTTAAGTAAATATAAATAAAGTTAATGAATTAACTTTATTTCAAGTAACTTTAAGTCCAAGTAAATCAGTGAAGAAAATACAAAACCACCAGATAGGCAAACAGCACACTAGCTGGCAGAGTCACCAGTGGCTGCTAAAACCAGTAGGTGGAAGTTTGAAGGGAAGCAGGATATTTGTGAGGCCTCCAAATACCTCCTCCAAGAAAGTTATTTGTTATAAAGGGAAAAATCAGAACTTCACAAAGGAGAAAATTGGCAGGCATTGACTTAGCCGGTGATGGAGGTTGATGTCCTTAGCCACACCAACAGCCTATGTCCCTGAAATATGACATTGTGGGGGAGCACACAACGTCACCCCTGTGGCCTTCCTGCCAAAAATGCATCACCTCATTCTGAATCCAAATTAAGGTCCACTCTCAAAGTCACTGGTCCGTACTCTCCACAGATATCGAGGTCATGAATGCCTGGGAAGCCATCACAGCTTGGAAGAGACTAGTTTGGAAGAAAATTCAGAATCTCTAGCCACACCTGACCTTGGATACCTACGGGCTTTGGGGAAGGGACGCTGCTCCCTGTATCTTCATTCTCCCCTTCTTGGTCCTCCCAGGGACCTAGCATTGGGGGGGAAATTTTTTTTCCCCTTTAGAATATTTATCTAGGGACATTTGTGGAAAAGACTGTGAAATTCGGATGAGGTCTGTGAATGGGATTCTACCAATGTCATTTTCCCAGTTTTGGTCATTGTGCTGTGGTCGATTTTTTGCAATTTTCTGTAAGTTTGAAATCATTTCAAATGAAGTTGTGTTTAAAAGAAGAACCAGGCCACCAAGGAGCGAGGGAACAGGGGTATTCACACATCAACGTCCCAGGGCCACTGACTGCGGGGTCTGGAGATGATTCAGGCTATTGGCTGGGTAAGCTGACCTTCCATGGCTCAGGACAAAGCCTTCAGATGCCGGTGGTGGCAGAGAGATGGCTAGGACCCTGATAGCATCCATTACAGACTCTCACTCTGAGAGGCAGCCTAAGAACGTTCTAGAGACCTCGAGATTCCTTCCCTGCTGGCAGGTACATTTCCGTATAACCCCCAACTACTCAACCAGTCAACAATGACCTCTTCCGGAATTTGCATGTCAACAGGCAGAGAACGAAGTCTTCTTGGTTTTCAGTACAAAATTCTGTATAAAGTTCAGCAGACAATGACTAATGTGTTAAAAAATAATAAGATAAATGCCTCCACGTATTAGTAATTCCACCTAAGCCCATGCGTTTGACCTAAAAGCAAACGTAATGATCTGTGACAAGCAACCAACCTCTCTTTCCACAATATATCAAAGAATGGGCCCTCTCTCATTCTGGCAACCATAGAGAGTAACCACACCGGGCTATCAGTTTACCTCGCAAAGCATCGACAAGTCCCCCACCCCCAAAGGCACAGTCTTTCCTTAGAAAAAGCCACCTCTCTTGTGGATCTGAGGGTACATTTGTCTTGGAAAAGAGAGGGAGTTCCTTAGACACACTCTCAACCTCTGTTTTAAATTATTGCTCAGGACTTCCTGCCAAACCTGTCAGGTATAAAGGGACGCATGGCTAAGTGGGTAAATAATTTTTAAAATTCCTCTGGTAGTGATTTGGAAATAAGAGAGGTGTTTTTTTCCTTTCTTTCTCTCTTTTTTTTTCCTGCTAGGATTACTAAGGAATTTAACATTGTTTTAATTTGCAACACAAGTCAAGTCTATTAAAACCTCTTGTGCCCTGTATACGAAACTTGCCCTTTACGTCATCACAAAGTTTTAGGGTATTAAGTAATTGATTTAATTAAACAAGTGATTTTCTTTCAGCCTTGGGCATCACCCTGAATGTGAAAAGATTCTTGCGAATTCCAAAGAATGTGGAGGCGTGGGGTAGACCTAGGAACCTAGACAATCAGGGTGATTGCTCATGCAGCGGCACTAATGAACAAACAGCTGGGGTGCCCCAGGGTGAGGCAAATTTGAGAGTTCTTAATTTCCTTAATATTCAAGACAGCTCACCTGGTCAGATCAGAGGCAGTTCTGCCCCTTCTTGGGTTCTTCGGGACTCCCATGGCACAGGAGTTTTGGGAATACAAGCTGCCATGCATTCATCCACCCATCTATATATTCATTCATCCACTCAACCATCCATCCACCCATATATCTATCCTTCCATCTATCCACCCACATAGCTACCCATCCATTCATCCACCCATATATGTATCCATTTATTCATCCATCCATCCATCCATCCATCCATCCATCCATCCATCCATCCATATATTCATTCATCCACTCAACCATCCATCCATCCATCCATCCATCCATCCATCCATCCATCCATCCATATATCTATCCACCCACATAGCTATCCATCCATCCACCCACCCATATATCCATCCATTTACCTACCCACATATCATCCATCCATCCATAAATTCTTTCATCCACTCAACCATCCATCCATCCATCCATCCATCCATCCATCCATCCATCCATCCATCCATATATCTATCCACCCACATAGCTATCCATCCATCCACCCACCCACATATCCATCCATTTATCTACCCACATATCATCCATCCATCCATAAATTCTTTCATCCACTCAACCATCCATCCATCCATCCATCCACTCATATATCCACCCACCTATTCATCCATCCATCCATCCATATATCTATCCACCCCCATAGCTATCCATCCATCCATTCATCCACCCATATACCCATCCATTCATCTACCCACATACCATCCATCCATCCATCCACCCATCCACCCATCCACCTACCCATCTATTATTCATCCATTCAACCATCCATCCATCCACCCATACATCTATCAACTTTCCCACCCATATATTCATTCATCCATCCATCCATCCATCCATCCATCCACCCACCTGTCTATCCATCCATATGTTTTATCATATTAGGGTTTGCTGATCCAGCAGACATCATTGTTTTTGCTGCCAGCATTGGAAGAGTACCCCAATTTCCCTCTGGGGACCCAGCTCCTACTGAACTCTCAAAGGATTTAGAGAGGCTCTACTCAGGCAGCAGGGAACCCAGGGAGCCGCAGCCACTGTGATTGGCTCAGGGCTTGGCACATGGCTCAGTAGGAGCCAATGGGAAGCCACGGGATGTTGATGGACAAACAGGACCGAGGTAGGACTCTCTCTTTGCTTTAAAGCCCTAGGGCTGGTGCCACCATGCTGTGACCTCTAGGGTGGGAGTGGAACAGTGGTGATCGCCAGGAGAAGCCCAAGGACGGAGTCAACATGGAGGAGACAGAGCCAATAACTAGATGACACTGTCGGGGCTCCTACGTCCAGCTGCGCCCCAAGCTTGCAATTTCAGTCAAATAAGGCAATCAGTCACGTAGTATTAACCCAGCTGGGTTTCTCTGCCACTTGCAACCGAAAGAGACACAAGCTGATTTGTTTGGAAAACGAACCAAGCCACACTGCAGAAGTTTAAAAGCCACTGCTGAGATGCGAGCCTGACCACGTCTCTTCTCTGGCCAACCATGGAGGCGGCATGGAAGGTCTGAGGCTAGCCCACCCATGCTGGAGGTTGCCCCGGGATCTGACTCCGGATTGACCACAGACAGCCACTTCCCTTCTAGAACCGAGGTTCTAAGTGAGGAGGAGGAAGACGACACGGTCCTTAATATCCCAACTCCATGTACATTTGCTCGACTGTAGTAAGCACTTCACTATGGATATATGCATGTGTGTATCCAAACACCATGTTGTACATCAACTATCTTGAAAAGGTTAAGAGCTTAACTTTTACAAAGAAGACATTTTAGTTGAAAGACTGGAGAGCAATCAGTAGTCTGCCCAGCTTAGTCATGCTTAAAGCAGCAGCTTGTGATAGCCCTTCTTTGAAGCTTATAGAATCCTATGTCGGAGTAAAATTCACCATTACTTGCAACCCCTTGGCTATCTCTTTCCAAGCATTTGTTTTTCAGGTATATGAAGTCAGACTGACCGAACAACCTATGGTGATCAACTTTCCATGACTACCCACCAGTTCCCTGCCTGAAACCACAGGATACAGGTTGCCCTAAAAGCCTCAAGACACCTGATGAATGTTGTGACGCCTAAGAATGCAGCTGCTGGGAAAACTTGTACCCATCCCCTCTTCCCCCATAAAAAAAAAAAACCTCTAACCTTAAATACACCCTGCACCCAAATCTCTGAGCCATGCCTGTGAACATAGGCCCTTTTCTCTCTCTGTCTGTGGAAAGTAGATAATAAACTCTTTTGCTTAACTTCTGCAAATCTTTGTGTTATTCCTGCGGCACCGGCCTGCCTTGCCTCAGTTTACTCTTTCATATATGTACATAAATACATAATAACAAATGACACACACACAAATTTGCCAGTTGGGGGTGATGGAAATGTTCATTATCCTTTTTTTTTTTGAGTTGGAGTCTCACTCTGTCGCCCAGACTGGAGTGCAGTGGCCACTCCCGGCCACCGCAGCCTCAACCTGCTGGACTCCGGCGATCCTTCTGCCTCAGCCTTCCAAGTAGCTGGAACTACAGGTTCGCGCTACCACGCCCGGCTAGTTTTTGATTTATTGTAGAGATGAGATGAGGTCTTGCCAAGTTGCCCAGGCGGGTCTCGAACTCGCAGGCTCAGACAATCCACTTGCCTCGGCCTCCCAAAGTGCTGGGATTACAGGCTGAGTCACCGAGCCCGGCCAAATATTGAGAATTTATGGCTTCAATTTTCTTCTTATTATTTTTGAGAGAGGGTCTTGTTCTGTCACCCAGACTGGAGTTCAGCAGCATGCTCACAGCTCCCTGCAGCCTCTGCCTCGGGCTCAAGCGATCCTCCCACCTCAGCCTTCTAAGTAGCTGGGACTACAGGGGCATGTTGCCACACCCAACTAATTTTTAAAATTTTTTTGTAGAGACGGGGTCCTGCTATGTTGCCCAGGCTGGTCTTGAACTTCTGACCTCAAGCAATCCTTCCACCTCGGCCTCCCAAAGTTCGGGAATTACAGGCATGAGCTCTCACACCCAGCCTCTGGTTTCTATTTTGATGGTAATGGAAACCCTGGAAACACTAAAGAATAAATAAATAAAATAAGAATCCTACCTTCAGAATGATCTAATCTGCACTTTTAGTACTGTGAAGACAGACTTACAAACCTCAGGATACCCAGGCACACAGGCACACACACACACACACACACACACACACACACACACACACACAGGCCTTCCTCAGAACACCCACTACAGCACAGACGACTCCAGCTTCCCAAGAAGGACCCGCTGGCCCTGGAACCTTAGAACCAGCTGCCCCAGTGGCCCCACAAGTGAACAGGGAACGTGGGGTCAAGCCCAGAGGTGCCACTCGCTGACTGAACCCAGACTACCCCAGCGTCTCGTTGGAGGACGAGATGGGAAGAACAGAGAACAAGGTACCTGGTGCCCCACGCAGGGACTCCTGGGATGCCACCGTGGAACCTTAAAGAAAGCACCGCACCTCAGGAAAAAGAGTTCTCCTTTTGGAGCAAGAGACGGCTGAGGCAACAGCACTTCTCAAGTGGGTGATCTTCCGTACCCTTCCAGAGCACCCTGGTGTTCCAACTCGGGTTATGTCTGGGGATGCAGCACCTCTATGCTAATAACTGCTCGGCTTTCAGACATGTCTTCTGCAAATAATGATCTCAGAAGACAGGGAGACTGGGCACAGTGGCTCACGCCCATAATAAGCCCATCACTTTGGCAGGAGGATCGCTTGAGTCCAGGAGTTCAAGACCATACTGGGCAACATAGCGAGACCCCCATCTCTACAAAAAAAAAAAAAAAAAAACTGGCCTGGTGCGGCGGCATGCACCTGTGGGCCCATCTACTCAGGGGACCCAGGCAGGAGGTGGAGGCTGTGGTGAGCCGTGATTGTGCCTCTGCACTCCAGCCTGGGTGACAGAGTGAGATCCTGACTTAAAAAATTAAAAAAAACATCAAGAAGGGCATGGGAAAAACCCAGTTCCTGATTTAACTTTTTTGCCTGAAGAGAGTGGGTATAAAGTGCCACTTCGACATGACATGCACACAATCCACATGCTATACACACACTGCGTGTTCCACACTCACAGGGGGACACCTGACTGTCACCCGGCTCTCTCCAGCCTGACCTTAGCCTTTGTAGCTCTGGGTGGACTCCATGCCCCCCGAAGAGGGGTCTCCCCAAAGGAAAACCAAGCAGGGTTCTCTCAAGTCCAGACCCAGGGCACCCTGCCCCCTTGGCCAAGTTTAAGGGTACGGATGCCCCAGGTACCACATCCGAGCCACCCGCCTAGAACACAGTTTGGAAACCACAGCCCTAAAATACACGCATCGACCCCCTCTGCCCCCGCCATGGCTCCCACGGATACCCTTTCTGGAGCTCTGTTTTGGTTTCCCTGGGCAGGAGCGGCCCTCCCTCCCCTCTGTTCTCCGAAACAGAGCTCTTTTCACCACTGGCGCTGGTAAATAGAGGTCTCCTCCCACTTGGAAAAATAGAGTCGCAGCGTCTTCGATGGCCACCGACTTCAAAGGCATGGCGACAAATGGATTTTTCCAGAGCTTCCTTGACAGTCCCAGAGAAGCCTTTTCATCTCTCCATCCGCTTCTGTTTCCAGGGTCTTGCTTCTCCAACCTCTGGCCCTCACCCCCAAGGCCACTGGAGGGCCGGAAAGGCCATGGGAATGAGGGGTCTGGGCCTTGGGGCCAACCGGACTTGAGATTTGTAGGGGGAGGGCCAGGCGGGCCTGTCAGCAGCTCAGTGTGACGCCTGGTCACCCCTGGGGCCGGTCAATTCTGTCCTTCCCGGGAACTTGAAGCTGGCAGCTGTGTGTGTCCGCTTTATTGACCTGCTCGCAGGAGGGAGAGGCATTTTAACCCCGATTTTGTAGTTGAAGGACAAGAACCCGCAAAGCCGAGGAAATCACAAGTCTCCCGGGGTCTGGTTCTGACTCGCTCAAGGCGTGAGGTTGAGACCTCATGTGCCTCTGGCACATTTAATGGACTGTCTGGGGACAGGCACACACTGGTTAAAAATGACAACATTTTTTTTCTAAACCAAATACCAATGCCAGGTTCACGAGACTTAAAAACGTCTGCCAGCCGGGCTCGGTGGCTCAGCCTGTAATCCGCGCCTTTGGGAGGCTGAGGTGAGTGGATTGGCTGAGCCCACAGGTTCAAGACCCGCCTGGGCAGC
>NW_007251389.1:112712-130316 GCF_000164805.1 Carlito syrichta | reverse complement strand
CTCACCCACCCACACGCAGAGTCTTGGTGAGGAAATATTCGCGCTGTACAGCCTGGCTCTGCCCGTCAGAAGACAAGTGCACCGTGGGAAAGGCGTGTTTCTTTTCATGCCAATCATCTCTTATCAAAAATGAAACTCAGGAAAAGAGTCTTTTGGAGGGAGGGGAGGCAGGTAAGGCAGGGTGAAATCTGTATCCCCAATAGATGCCAGGTCCCAGAACAGAAGCCCAGACCCGAATATCGTTCTGCACTTTTGTCAACCTACCCTTCCTCCCACCAAGTGATCCCTGGCAGCCCCGACTAGAAATCAAGTGCTGTCTGGTGTTTGGAAACATCTTTAAACACACTCTTGGTGTTCTGCTTCCATGTCAGTGGGCCATGGGTTCCCAGAGCTGGAGAGAGCCTATTTAAGAAGAGTCTTGTCTCCTCATCCTCCAAACGTTCAATGCTTCCCAACAGCTATGAAACAAGTCAATCTGTAGTTTCTACAGTGATAAGATAATGCACAGTGTAGACCCTGGACACATTTGCTAAAGTGACTTCATCTGTGTTCATTTCCTCGCTTAGAAAAATGGGCATAAGCCAGGCTCGGTGGCTCAGCCTGTAATCCCGTGCTTTGGGAGGCCAAGGTGAGTGGATTGCCTGAGCCCACGGGTTCGAGACCCGCCTGGGTAACTTGGTGAGACCTCATCTCTACAATAAATCAAAAATCAGCCAGGCGTGGTACTGCACGCCTGTGGTTCTGGCTACTTGGACGGCTGAGGCGGAAGGATTGCCAGAGCCCAGCAGGTCGAGGCTGCGGTGGCCGGGAGCGGCCACTGCACTCCAGTTAGGGTAACAGAGTGAGATTCCAACTCAAAAGAAAAAAAAAAGAAAAATGGGCATGTATCCAAATGTGTCATAAAAAGAGGCATTTTGATGACTTCCCCCATCTACAGTTGACCCTGAAGGACGTGGGGGTGTTAGGTGTGCCGACCTCCCACATAGTTGAAAATCTACATATAACTTTTGACTCCCCCAAAACTTAGCTACTGATAGTCTACTATTGACCAGAAGTCTCACTGATAACATAAATAGCCAATTAATACATATTTTGTATGTTGTATTATGACATACTATTTTCTTTCTTTTTTTTTTTTGAGTTGGAATCTCATTCTGTCCCCCAGACTGGAGTGCAGTGGCCGCTCCCGGCCACCGCAGCCTCGACCTGCTGGGCTCTGGCATTCTTTCTGCCTCAGCCTTCCAAGTAGCCGGAACTACAGGCGCACACTACCACGCCCGGCTAGTTTTTGATTTATTGTAGAGATGCCAAGTTGCCCAGGCGGGTCTCGAACCCACGGGCTCAGGCAGTTCACTCACCTTGGCCTCCCAAAGTGCAGGATTACTGGCTGAGCCACCGAGCCTGGCCTATTTTTTTTTTTTTTTTTGAGTTGGAGTCTCACTCTTGTCACCTAGGCTGGAGTGCAGTGGCACGCTCATGGCCACCTCAGTGTCGACCTGCTGGGCTCAGGCAATCCTTCCACCTGCCTTCCAAGTAGCTGGAACTACAGACGCACACCACCATGCCCAGCTAGTTTTCGTGATTTATTGTAGAGACAAGGTCTTACCAAGTTGCCCAGGCTGGTCTCGAACCCCTGGGCTCAGGTAATCCTCTCACCTCAGCCTCCCAAAGTGCTGGGATGACAGGCTGAGCCACTGCACCTGGCTGATATATTGTATTCTCACAACAAAATAAGACCGAGAAGAAAATGTTAAGAAAACCATAAATAAGAGAAAATATATTTACTGATCGTTAAATGGAGGTGGGTTGTCAGAAGGTTCTCCCTCCTCGTCATCCTAACATCGAATGGAGAGGAGGAGGAGAAAGAGGAGGGCTTGGTCTTACGGTCTCAGGAGTGGCAGAGGCAGGAGAGAAGACGGAGGTAGAAGGGAAGGCGGGAAAGGCAGACACACTCAGTGTAAACTTGTGCTGAAAAACATCCCAGTGAAAGCAAACCCACACAGTTCAAACGTGTGTTGCTGAAGGATCAACTGCACTAGCAACTTGAATGAGCTACGTTTTGGTCATTAGCTTGGTCATAATGTGTTGTGGTGAGGAGTTGCTGTGTAAAAAACAAGTCCAAAATACAGTGATGTCAAACAAGAGCCATCTGATTGTATCACACAATTCTGTGGGCCAGGAATTCAGGCAGGGCTTGGCTGGGTGTTTCTTCTGTTCTACATAGTGTCAACAGAGACAGCTCGGGCGTGCCTGTTAGTTGATGGGCTGACCTAGAGAGTCCAAGATGACTTCATTTTTATACCTAGAACCCTGGAGGGGAGGGCTGGAAGGCTGGGCCCGGGGGGACCGTCAACTGGAGGGTCTCTTGTGGTCGCCCCAGTATGGCAGGCTCAGGATAATTAGTTTTCTCACATGGTGGCTCAGGGCTCCACGTGTGAGTGCTCCAGGGAACAAAGCAGATGTTTTGACCTTTTATGACCTGGCTTTGGAAGTCATATGGAGTCACTTTCCCCTAGTCTACCTGTCAAAGTGGTCACAAGGCTACCCAGTTTCCAGAAAGAGAACTTAGATGCCATCTCTCAATGGGAGGAATGTCAAAGAATCTGTGGGTATGTTTTCCACATGCTCCATGGTGCTAACCATCTTCTTTGACCCCAGTGGACTGGAACCCCCACTTACATCACCACCAAGAGATGGTCTTCCTGGAAGATGAGGGAGCATTTATCCAATATACCAGGGCCCAGTCAGAATTATTTTACACTCTCCAGATGGAAAAAAGAAGACACACTGAGCTGAATTCCTGAGATATCAGCCAAGTTAGTTCTTGAGAATAGGCTCAACCAAGCTGGGAAGCGGTTATACCAGGCTCAATCCAGAAAGCAACTGTTGGTACTTAACCTCATCTCTGGCTTCAGTTTATCCTAGTGACGGATTTGTATGATGCTTAAAAAGACATTTAAGAGGCTGGGCATGGTAGCTCATGCCTGTAATCCCAGGACTTTGGGAGGCTAAGGTGGGAGGATCACTTGAGCCCAGCAGTTTGAGACCAGCCTTGTGAACACAGTGAGACCTCGTCTCTACAAAAAAAAAAAAGTATCTGGATGTGACGGCACGTGCCTGTAGTCCCAGTTTCTTGGGAGGCTGAGGTAGAAGGATTGCCTCAGCCCAGGATGTTGAGGCTACAGTGAACCATGACCATGAGACTCCAACTCAAAAAAAAAAAAAAAAAAGGAAAGTCTAAAACATTGAATGAGAGTTCATGAAAACAAAGCATGATCATTTAATTCAAAAGATCAGAATGTTTAAGATCACAGATCATCGCAGTAGTGTCCAAACTTTGTTCTTTTTTTTCCCTGTCTCTTTCTTTCATTCTCTTTATATTTCTTTCTTTCTTTTTCTTTTTTGCATTTACTCATGGCGTGAACAAGACCCAGCTCCTGCCCACTTGGAGACTGGAGTCTAGAAGAGGAAACCGATCATCAGATAACCCAATGATGAGTGTATCATTATAAACCACGGGCTCGGTGGCTCAGCTTGTAATCCCGTGCTTTGGGAGGCTGAGGTGAGTGGATTGCCTGAGCCCGCGGGTTCGAGACCCGCCTGGGCAACTTGGCAAGACCTCATCTCTACAATAAAATTTTTTTTTAAAATTAGCCAGGCGTGGTAGCGCGTGTCTGTAGTTCCAGCTGCTTGGAAGGCTGAGGCGGAAGGCTCGCCAGAGCCCAGCAGGTCAAGGCTGTGGTGGCCGGGAGCAGCCACTGCACTCCAGTCTGGGCGACTGAGTGAGACTCCAACTCAAAAAAACCCCAAAAAACCAAGATCAATGCTCTGGAGCAGAGGTCGGCAAACTTTTCCATCAAGGGCCAGATAGTAAGTGTTTGGGGCTGCATGGCCCATATACATTCTCTGTTGCAAGTACTCAATTCTGCCATTGTAGCAAGAAAGCAGTCATAGACAAGACAGAGTCAGGTGAATGTCACCATGTGCAAATAAAACTTTATTTACAAAAACAGGCGGGAGAGCCAGATTCAGCTCAAGGGACATAGTTTGTTTACCTCAACTCTGGAGCAAAGGAACATTGTTCTATGAAGATTTATAACAGAGAAACTTGATCTGCTTGGGGATGAGGAGTCTCGCCCTGAAGAAGTGATATTTGGGTCAACCCCTTCGAGTTCCCTCCCACTGTGGGAGCTTTTCTGTCCTCTCAATAAATCCTGCTTTCAAAAAAAGAAGAAGAAAAGTGATGTTTGAGTAAGTGGGCATTAGCCACAGGGAGGGGTGCACAGATGAATGGAAGGGGACAAGGGGAGGGAGCCTCTTCGTACATTGTTAGAACTTCAGAAGAGTCCGTTTGGACAGAGGGGAGAAGGGTCAAGGGAAATCGGCAAGAAATGAGACTGGGGAGAGGTAGACTGTTGCCAGATTATGCAGTAATCATGTTCAAATTTGGAGGGTTTTGATCCCCAAAGCAATGGAGAGTCAGTGAAGGATTTTTTTTTTGAGTTGGAGTCTCACTCCTTCGCCCAGGCTGGGGTGCAGCGGCATGCACACTCACAGCCACCCCAGCGTCGACCTTCTGGGCTCCAGCGATCCTTCCGCCTCAGCCTTCCTAGTAGCCGGAACTACAGACGCGCGCTACCATGGCTGGCTACTTTTTATTTTATTGTAGAGATGAGGTCTTGCCAAGTTGCCCAGGTTGGCCTCAAACCTGCAAGGCTCAGGCAATCCATTCGCCTCGGCCTCCCAAAGTGCTGGGATTACAGGCTGAGCCACCAAGCCCGGCCCCAGTGAAGGATTTTAAGAGTACAAAAAAAAAAAAGATTTATGTGTAATTTTCTTTTCTCTTAACAAGGACACATATTGCCCTATCTGAATAAGCTGGGGTTGCGTTTTCTTGCAAAAAATTAATTTGTTAAATAAGAGAATAGTTGTGATGCTAGACAGCCAAGGTGTCACATTTTGGTGGTCTTTATAACCTGGGAGCAAGGACACAGAAATATACATTCCAAGGGATCAAAAAGTATGGAAAAGTACTTTTTCAAAGTATTAACATGCTAGTCATACATAAGGGCTTATGATTATTCAAGGTTGGTTCTCCAGAGGGATTCCTTGCATAATTAACTAATTGGTCTCACATTTCTCAAAATTCATGGATTTTGATTTTTTTTTCAAAAAAGGTATTTGGCTCCAAATGTTTTTCAACTATTCTGTTTCATGGTGTTAATTTTTCCATTGTCTAGACAGCTGGAGAGTCAGACAGGATTATCAAGAGGAAAGAGCCGATTTATGACCAAAAGTCAACCTTCTCAGCCAATGGAATTTACATATTAATGACACTGTGACAGCTGTTATAAGAAAACCTGTAAAAACCAAACCTTCCACCCTTGTGCGTTTCTGAAATTTGGCACTGGGGCAGATATTTTGCATTTTTTAATGCACATGAAAGACTTTCTAATAAAACCATAGAAGAATGAGATTGATGAGGTTCTGCCTGGCAGTGGGGAAATTGAGCTGGATTTTAAAGGCTACGTCTACCAAATTTCTGGAATCTTATAAGAAATGGGATGAATTTTTTTTTTTTTTTTTGAGTTGGAGTCTCGCTCTTGTCGCCCAGGCTGGAGGGCAGTGGCACGCTCACGGCCACCGCAGCCTCGACCTGCTAGGCGATCCTTCCACCTCAGCCTTCCAAGTAGCTGGAACTACAGATGCACGCCACCACGCCTGGCTAATGTTTGTGATTTATTGTAGAGACGAGGTCTCACCAGGTTGCCCAGGCTGGGCTCGGCCCCACAGTTTCAGGCAGTCCTTTCACCTCGGCCTCCCAAAGTACTGGGATTACAGGCTAAGCCACCATGCCTGGCCAGAAATAGGATGAATTCTAACATCCTTGTTAAAATGAAAAAGAGTCCAAGGGGTCCTACAGCCACCTTTCAAGCTTTGACGGAATCCAAAGACAGAAAGTTGTGCCCGTCAGAGTTGGGTCATCCAACCAAACTCAGAGTAGGAAGGAACCTCAGAGGCCACACTGCTTCATGACTGACCCTCTTCCATACTCCTCCCACGAGGGCATTCCACTCCTGGGAATATCTCTCTTGACTGGGATTTCACTAATTTCTTAATCGGAATGATTATTCCTTCTATGAACTCAATATCTTCTTCCTTGAAATTCTTATTCGTTGGTCCCAGATCTGGCCTTGGAGGCCCACATAGTAAGTCTGGCCACCCAGATAGATTGTTCTACTGTGATAACCCTCCGGTACAGGCAAAACATTCCTAGTTTTATTCACCATTTGCCCTAAGACTCAGTCCTCTCATCAAGAGGAAACTCTCAGTTGGACTGTGTTTGGCTGCATGGACAGAACTTGGGTCCAGTGACTGTCACTCTCCTGCTCCGAATTTTACTTCAAAGCCCATTGCAATAGGATAAACTCCAAACTCAGTGAACTGGACTGGCAGTGTGTGTGAAATATGCTGCAAACACTCCATAAGTGTTAGTTTTTTATCCATTCAGCCATGTATTCATTCGTAATGATATGAATGTGAGCCAACATGGAGTTCTGTTTCCCATAACGAGAAGTCCATGCCCTCACTTCATGATGCCATCAACAGCACAGCCTCCTTCTATCTTTCCGCTTCCTTATCTATAATGCAGAATGTTCCTTCAAGGTCACAAGATGGCTGCTCCACCTCCAGCTTCATGTCCCCGATTGAAACAAGAAGAAAAAGTGACAAGAGGAAAGAATGGTACCTATATAAGAAAAGCAAAACAATCCTAGAAGTCTCCTGTGGATTTCTATTTATAGCTGATTGGCTGGAGCTGAGGGGTCACATGATCACCTCTAGGTGCAAGGGAGCCTGAGAAATGTAGTTTTATCTCCCAGGCTCCCTTGTGCCTACTGGCCATAAATGTAGGCTATAAAAGAGAAGCATGATGGTGGGCAGGCAACTGGTCATTTGCTGTTTGCTAAAACCTCTTCTGATAACGTTCCTCTAGAAGTCAGGGGTCAGAATTGGACACCATGTCCCAGAGGTGGTCTACACAATCAGACCACAACAACAGGATGGCTCTTAACTCTGAGTTTGGTTAATTCGTGGACGGAGACTAGAATTCCACCTCTAATATTTACTACCTGGGTGATCTTTGTCAATTCACCTCTCTTTTTAAAATACTGGCTTTTCCATTTATAAAATGAGAATGATCCTGATACTTTGCAAAGTCATTGTGGGAATTAGAATAGAATTGATAAAAATCAATGACTAGCACATGGGAGGTACTCGATTCACGTTTGTTTTCTCCTTCCTCTGGATCCAGGCAAACAATGTCCAGGATGTGACACAGGAACTTCCTTACTTGGTTGTATCCTTTTCCCTTATTTGGCACCAATTTCTGCCCCTTCCTTGCTTTTCCTCCCTTTCTGGTTGGACTGGTTCATGGAAGCTGACTGCTAAATTTTCAGGAATTTTGCAAGTCAGTTATGACTTAATCAAAATTTAATAATATAAACTTAAAATGAAATAAATTCTATTGAAAATGACAATAATAATATCTCAAATTAATCTCTTTGTAATTATTTTACTATATTTTATTATTGCCCATGCTCTTTTTTTTTTCTTTGAGTCACCCAGGCTGGAGTGCAGTGGCACACTCACAGCCACTGCAGCCTCGACTTGTTGGGTTCAGGCGATCCTTCCACCTCAGCCTTCCAAGTAGCTGGAACTATAGGCACATGCCACCAAGCCCGGCTAATTTTTTGATTTATTGTAGAGACAAGGTCTCGCCAAGTTGCCCAGGCTGGTCTCGAACCCCTGAGCTCAGGCAATCCTCTCACCTTGGCCTTCCAAGTGCCGGGATGACAGGCTTGAACCACCGTGCCCGGCCCTTGCCTATGCTCCTTTTTTTTTTTTCCGAGTTGGAGTCTCACTCGGTCGCCCAGACTGGAGTGCAGTGGCCGCCGCTCCTGGCCACCGCAGCCTTGCCTGCTGGGCTCCGGCGATCCTTCCACCTCAGACTTCCGAGTAGCCGGAATTACAGGCATGCGTTACCACGCCCGGCTGATTTTTTAATTTTTTTTATTGTAGAGATGAGGTCTCACTGCCCGGGCGGGTCTCAAACCCGCGGGCTCAGGCAATCCACTCACCTCAGCCTCCCAAAGGCGCGGGATTACAGGCTGAGCCACCGAGCCTGGTTCTTGCTATGCTCTTGCATCTACAGTACCTGATTGGAAGAAACACTGTGCAACAGGGTGCTAAGTGCAGCCCTTCCTGATTCTATGTCTAGTGAAGCCACATTGGTAGCCTGAAGTTGACCATGGAGGGTGCATTTATACCACGGAAACTGGCAAATACTACAAATCAGGGCTTTGTTTATTGTTTTGTTGATTGTCTAGACTTAAGAAAGAAATTGACAATATGAGAATTACGAAGATGAAACTCTCTCCCGCTCACTCTCATTCTTGCTCTCTTTTTTCTGGATAGCTGGTTGTTTAAACATATACCAGCACCCTACTGATTTTAAGCACAGTCACCCCTAGTGCCTCTAGGGGATGGGTGCCAGGACCCCCATGGTTACCAACATCCACAGATGCTCAAATCCCTAATATGAAATGGCATCATATTTGCATATAATCTATACACATCATTATACTTTAAACCGTCTCTAGATTACTTATAACACACAATAAATGCTATGCAAATAGCTGTTGTTTAGGGAATAATGGCCAAAAAAGTCTACATGTTCAGTACAATTTTTTTTTTCAACGTTTTCCATCTAAGGTTGGTTGAATCCCCGGAAGCAGCACCATGGATACGGAGAGCCAGTGTAATGTGACATCTCATTCAGCTAGCTCTAGGCAAACGGATCCTGTGTCTTTTGCAACTTTTAGAGGAAGCTGATGATGTCACCCAACCAGTGGGTCACAGAGCAGCAGTCCCCAGGAAGTAGGTGACCAACAGGGATGAACCTGAGATCCCGTCGAGAGCCGCATGGGCATTCACCAACGTCTCGGCTCCTGCCTCTGGGTGCATGTTTAAGGGGCTCCACGCCCTTCGAAAACTAAGGCAGAGAGGGAAGAGGAATGACACGGGCCTCGCTGGTAAAATGCAAAAGAACGGATGCAAGACACAGCCTCACTGAGGCGTGGGTTTCACCTCCTGACTACATTCTCACTTTCATTCTGCTCCGAATCACCGTCACCCTCCACACAAGGCTTATCTGATTGGCTCGGCCCATTTCCAGGTCCTGTCCCCAAACAAAGCTCAGAGTCAACAGCCTGGCTGATTTTTTGCCCTTTGTGAAGGGCCTCAGGCTGAACCCAGGAGTTGCAAAGGCAGAGCCAGGTGGAGAGAAATGACAGTTAAACCCTGCATGGGTGACGAGCCAACATGGGCCAGGCTCCAGTTCTCTGTTGCTTTGCTGGCACCCTGTGTGGGTGGTGCAGGAATTGGGCTGTGCTGGTTCTGTGTGAATGCCAAACACTTCCCCAGCACGGCCCAAGCAGAGCCCCGCTCTTGGGGGTTCACTGATGGGTGTTGTAAAGTTTGAAGATTCTTTTGCCAAAGCCTTAGCAAGCTTTCAGACAGAGGGCTTAAAAATAAAGTTCTGCCACGTCTCTGTCAGGTCCCTTCCCCCAATTTTTATGCCTCAGTGTAGATGAGCTTTGGGTCTCTACCCTAGATACGATTCAATTATAACGATAATGTGCCAAGATACTGATTCCTTCCAAATCAGTGCAAAGGTTTCGTGTAAATCAAATCAAGATCTTTGATGAAGTTTTTGAACATGATTTGCAGGAGTCTAAAATCCATCTGAAAACTTGACCTGACAAGAATAGCTCACTTCAAAGAGCGGACAAGGGGGAGGGGATATCGGCCCTCCGTGTATTAAAACTGTACTAGTAAATGACAATTCCAAAACTGCATTAATAAATGCAAAACTCGGCGGGGCGTGGTGGCTCACGCCTATAATCCCAGCAGTTTGGGAGGCCAAGATGAGAGGATTGCCTGAACCCACAGGTTTGAGACCAGCCTGGGCAATTTTGCGAGACCTTTCTCTTAAATAAAAAAATTAACTGGGCATGGGGGTGGATGCCTGTAGTTCCAGCTACCTGGAAGGCTGAGGCAGAAGGATCACCTGAGCCCAGCAGGTCAAGGCTGCGGTGGCCGTGAGCATGTCACTGCTCTCCAGCCTGGGCGACAGAGTGAGGCTCCGACTCAAAACAAAACAAAAACAAAGATAGAATAAATGCAAAACTTGTCAGAACTTCAAGAATTCATGCCCAAGAAAAGGAACATCAACTGTGGGAAAGGACAGATTATTTGATGAGTAGGGCTGGGATGGCTGGATAGCAATTTGGGAAAATAAATAAATTGAGGTTTCCACTTCAAACCACATACCAAAATAAATTAGAGATGACCTAAAGAGTTAAATGCATAAATTAAAGCCGCAAAAAATACAATATTTCTTAAGTCTTGAGCCACAGGAGGAATTTACATAATTTTTTTCTTTGACCTTGACTCAAGAAACATTATCTACAAAGTCAGTCCATTATAACAAAGTAAGGGAAATACCTAAAAGAAACATGACAAGGAGTTGATAGCCTTCATATCAGAAGATATCATACAAATTCATAAGAAAACATTACCTCCAAGAAGTAAATGGGTCAAGAAAGTTAAAGCTAATTCACAAAAAAGAAATTTAAGAGTCAAATAAACATGGAAGGAAATGTTCAATCTCCCTCGGTGATAAAAAAAAAAAAAAAAAGCAAATTAGAACCAGGTGCGATGGCTCATACCTGTCACCCCAGCACTTTGGGAGGCCGAGGTGAGAGGCTTGCTTGAACCAGCAATATAGCAAGACCTTGTCTCTACAAGAAAAATTAAAAATTAGCTGAGCATGGTGGTGCACGCCTGTAGTCCCAGCTACTTGGGAGGCTGAGATGGGAGGATCACCTGAACCCAGGGGGTCAAGCCTGCGGTGAGCTGTGATTACGCCACTGCACTCTAGCCTGGGTGATAGAGTGAGACCCCAACTCAAAAAAAAAAAGTAAATTAGAAGAATCGGTGCTCATATTGGAATAATTCTTCACCCAGCCATCCAATTTGCGAAGATGCAAAGGTCAAACTACTTAACACTGTTGCGATGCCTCATTCAGGTTCTTGACACATGGGATATAGAGAGAAAGAAACGTGGAAATGTGTGTCAAGAACCTTTAAATTGTTCTTCACTCTGATTTTGCCATTTGCTTCCAACCATCCGTCCTGGACACAACTTTGTGTCTAAGGGTGTTTATCACAATAGACGAATCTAAATGCCCATGACTTCCAAAGTTGTCCGGTACATTTTTAGAACCAACCAATGACATGGGACAGGCATTAAAAACTTTGACGCTATTAAAAACAAGGAAAAGATTTGTAATAGAACTAAATGAAACCTACATCGATAGGAGAAAAAAAAAGATAAATTTTTTTGCTTATTGGTTAAAATATTATATTCGTAATGTTCACTTATTCAACCAATTGACTGGGAGTCAGAAACAATAAAGAACAAATCTGGCCGGGTGCTGTGGCTCATGCCTGTAATCTCAACACTTTAGGAGGTCAAGGCAGGAGATGCTTGAGTCCAGGAGTTCAAGACCAGCCTGGGCAACAGAGGGAGACCTTATCTTCACACACACAAAAAAAATTGCTGGGCATGGTGGTGCATGCCTGTAGTCCCAGTTACTTGGGAGGCTGAGGTGAGAGGATTGCTTGAGCCCAAGAGCTCGGGGCTGTAGTGAGCTATGATCGTGCCACTGTACTCCAGCATGGGCAACAAAGGGAAACTCTATCTTTTTTTCTTTTTTTAAAGAACAGATTTGCCGATTCATGAAGCAACATAGTTGAGTCTCAAAAAGATAACACAGAACAAAGGAAGATGGGCATGAAAGAGAATGTGCCGGCTGATTGTATTCATTTGAAGTGTTAGAGCTTCAAAACTAACAGGCGCAGGGCTCAGTGACTCAGCCTGTAATCCCACGCCTTTGGGAGGCTGAGGTGAGTGGATTGCCTGAGCCCGCGGGTGCGAGACCCGCCTGGGCAACTTGGCGAGACCTCATCTCCACAATAAATCAAAAAATCAGCCGGGCATGGTAGCGCACACCTGTAGTTACAGCTACTTGGAAGGCTGAGGCGGAAGGATCGCCGGAGCCCAGCAGGTCGAGGCTGCGGTGGCCGGGAGCGGCCGCTGCACTCTAGTCTGGGCGACAGAGTGAGACCCCAACTCAAAAACAAAAACAAAAACAAAAACAAAAACAAAAACAACAAATAGGCATAGAATCAGAACAGTGGTTGCCGGCATGGGGGAGGGACAGTCCCCAGGAAACGTTCTGGGGTGCTGGAAACATTCTAGGTCTTGACCAAGGTAGAGGTTACACAGGTAGACACATTTGTTAAAATCTACGATCCTGTATGCTTAAAATGGATACATTTTATCTTATGTACATTATACCGCCGCAATGTTGGTATAAAATAAACTTTTTAAAACTAACTGATAGAAGCAGGGTACAACATTGGAAATGAAGCATGAACTATGTTAAAACTGACTGAAACGCCACGAGAAGGAAATATACTGAAGAATTCACCATAGCGGGTGATAGAAATGTCCTAGAACTGCACGGCGTTGTGAGTTTGCTAAATGCTACTGGATTGTTCACTCGAAAAAGAAAAAAGTTAATAGTGATCATCTCTAAGCGGAGGGGTCCTGATGCATTTAGTTCTGAGTCCATCACCCTCGGTCACCTTTATGGCCTCTGAATTTTCTGCACACATTGACATTATTATCCCGAGTGAATCAGAGTTGGCTTCCTATGGGACACAGTTCCCAAGAGAACCTCTGGGCCCGAAGGAGACAGCGTCAGGGGGTACTCTATTAAAGACATGGCTGCCCCAGTGTCCTCCAGCCCACCCCTGCTGCCTGTCCCCGCAAGGTCCTTCGGCCTCACACAGGCCACCCGAGACTTTCCCAACAGCCTGTGAGGTGAAATGAGCATTTCAGATGATTTCCATGGAACCAGGCAACATCGCGGCCCAGGCTCCTGCCTGGATGCGGAATGACCAGCCCGCTCAGTGGAGGGTGGTCAACCTGTCCCTGTTGGGGGAGGCTCGGGCAGAGCTAGGGCTACCAAGGACGGTGACAACTGTGGTGGCTCAGCAAAATGTCACGCAGCTGGGAGACACAGAGGGACTTTGGCTCTGAATTAGGAGGCAGTCGGTGCCAGGGGTGGCGTTCCTGTTAGGTTAAGAAAGCAAGCAGATAGAGAAAGAGACGGGAGACGGGCAGTCCACAGCTCCACCGGCTTATTCCCAGGAGGAGAACTGTGGAGGGGATTCCAGGTGAGACTGAAGCCCACCACCTCTCACAGGCGAGGGCAGTTATGGGGGTTTGGGGGGAAATTTTTGCAGTTGGCGTTACTAAGGCTGGTGGTTAAGTAAGTCGGGAGGAAGCCTGGCGGTTAGGCTAGGTGTTACATATGGCAGGATGTTTTGCAGTTTGGGCCTAATTGGTAATTTTCCACCCTGGAGTAGCTCGCAAAATGGTGAGGGTCTCTAAGATGGCATTAGCTGGGCTTGGTGGCCCAGCCTATAATCCCGCACCTTCGGAGGCTGAGGTGAGTGGATTGCCTGAGCCTGCGGGTTTGAGACCCGCCTGGGCAACTTGATGAGACCTCATCTCTACAATAAATCAAAAAATTAGCCAGGCTTGGTGACGCATGCCTGTGGTTCCAGCTACTTGGAAGGCTGAAGTGGATGGATGTCCTGAACCTAGCAGGTCAAGGCTACGGGGGCCGTGAGCGTGCCACCACACTCCAGCCTGGGCAACAGAGTGAGACTCCTACTCAAAAAAAAAAAAAAAGGCCAGGCACAGTGGTTCACACCTATAATCCCAGCTCTTTGGGAGGCCGAGGTGAGAGGATTGTCTGGGCTCAGAGGTTCGAGACCAGCCCAGGCAACTTGGCAAGACCTCATCTCTACAACAAACCAGAAATTAACCCTGGTGTGGTAGCGCATGCCTGTAGTTCCGGCTCCTTGGAAGGCTGAGGCGGAAGGATCGCCGGAGCCCAGCAGGTCGTGGCTGAGGTGGCCAAGAGTGGCCACTGCACTCCAGTCTGGGCGACAGAGTGAGACTCCAACTCGAAAAAAAAAAAAGATGGCATTACCTGGCCTAAGAGTTCCCAGGCAGGACCCCGCATGAGGGGTCCAGCCCCAGCTCAGAGAGCCACAAACTGGGGCTCGGGCTGGGCAGCAGTCATGGTCATCGACACGGAGTAGAAACCTGGCCGAGAGGCAGGCTCACCCCTGGCTGTGAATTCCTACCTCTTGCAGGCTTCGGGGCAAGCATGGGGCCATGTCTTGGTGACGGGCAGCTCAGTTTCAGTGGGCGTGGCCCCGTGGTGCAGCGTGGACTCCCACGAGGGCGTGTGGGTGAGCGGTGGGAAGTCTCACGGAGGCATCAAGCTTGTGTTGTCCACAGCAGTTTATCATGAAGACGTGTCATGTGGCAGAGAGGTGGGAGCTGTGGGCATGCATGTCCATCCTGGAGGGAGAGCTCTCGGGAACCCAGGAGCCCCGGCCCACCCCCAGACTGGACCCACGAATTAGGAGCCATTCAAGGGCACGTGATCTTACAGCTGGGTGGGGCAAATGCGGCAAGAAGCAGGGAGGTGAGGAATGGGAGACGGTGTCCTTGGGCTTCGTTAGCAAGGACAAAACTTGAATTTAGTTCAGGACGATGGGAGCAGAGGGGCCTTGGTCTGGTGGGTCGTCCAGAGTCAGCAACTCAGAAGTGCGCCAGGCAATCATTCCCAGCGCTCACAGAGAGACATAGGCGTGGCCCAGTTACAGGGATTTTACCAAAACTCAAGGCGCTTCTTTTCTCAGTAAAGCTCTGGCAGGTTGGTCAGAAGAATGCAGCCTCTCCCCTTCTTTACAGATGCAAAGACCCTGGCTTTATGCTCAATGAGAAAGCCAAGTCGGGCACAGTGGGACGTGCCTATAATCCTAGCAGTTTGGGAGGCTAAGGTGGGAGGATCGCTTGAGGTCAGAAGTTCAAGACTAGCGTGGGCAATATAGTGAGACCTTGTCTCTACAAAAATAAAAATAAAATTAGCAGGGTGTGGGGGTGCATGCCTGTAGTTCCATCTACTCGGGAGGCTGAGACGGGAGGATTGCTTGAGCCCAGGAGTGCAAGGCTGCGGTGGTGAGCTATGATCATACCCCTGCACTCCAGCTGGGTGACAGAGCAAGACCCTGTCTTTAAATAAGAATTTTAAAAGGGGCTGGGCATTGTGGCTCACCCCTGTAATCTCAGGACTTTGGGAGGCTGAGGCGGGAGGATCGCTTGAGGCCAGGAATTTGAGGCCAGCGTGGGCCACGCCACAAGACCTCCTCTCTACAAAAAATAAACAAAGTTTTAAAAAAGGAAGGCCAAAGTCAAGACCCAAGGGGATCTCCCAGCTGTGCACAAACACAGTGCCAGAGACCAAGGCCATGGTGGCTCCCAGCTGTGATGCCCCTGGGTTAAAACCCGAGACGGAGGCGCCAAACAGGGCAGGTGGGACAGCCCAGGAGCACTGGGACCGGAGCCTCAGTGTCCCTGATCCCGGGCTGAGACAGCCTCTTCCTTCTCCCGCTCCAAGGTGACAGTCAGGACAACCTCAGCCGGCGGCGGACGTGCGTGTCCCAGGCATCAGCAGTCAGTCCCGGGTCTGGGGCAGCCACTGCTGCTTACTCTCGTGTGACACTAGGTATGTAACACCCCTGTGCCCCGGTTTCCTCACAGCGTTGCCCGAATTAAATGAGACAAGCTTGCCAAAGCCCTCGGGACTCCATCAAGGTCACAAACGCCAGGGATGCTGTTTCTCCTTTGCCTTCAGCATTCGCTAAAAGACAGTCCCCCGCCGGACTGCAGTGCCCTCCAGGAGACCCTTGGGTCGCTGCACACGGAAAAGTGTCCTTTGAAGGACTGCAGGCGGCACCTTTCAGCCAGAGAGTGCCAGCAGCACGTGTTTTGAGAGCTGGATTTTTCCGTCTGGGGGCACCGGGGTTTATTTGGAAAGAGAAGACACCGGGCTCGGCTTCAGGCTTCCTCGTTTTACACGCCAGCCTCCAAGTCCTATATTGTTTCAGTTTGACTGAGCCACCCCTTCAGCCCAGAGCGGCCGAGCCAGGCCAGGGAGAGGGAGCCAGGGGGGAGCAGGGGAGGTATTTCCTGTCGTGAAATCCAATCGGACAGAACTTAAAAATAGCAGGAAAAGCTGCACCTCAGAGACTGGCTTTTAAAAAGGGGGCAGGGGAGAAAAAAAGAAAGCAAAGAAATGCCAGGCTCTTATTTTCAGAGTCATGGGCCAGAGCCAGGGACAAGAACACGAGACTGTCCTCAATTTGGCGGCCACCGGAGAAAGATGTGCTTTGGGTTTTGCAGAGCAAAGAGAACCAGGCCTGAGATTTCTCATCACCCTGTCTTCTTCTTGGGGAAAGAAAAAAGCAAAATGGAGCTGGGTGCCCCTGCCTGTAATCCTAAGACTTTGGAGGCCAAGGCTCGAGCCCAGGAGTTTGAGACCAGTCTGGGCAACATAGTGAGATCCTGTCTCAATTTAAAAACATTTTTTAAAATTTCTTTTTAAAACACTGAATTGTACACTTTAAAAATAAATTTGAAAAGTGGACGGAGGTTAGGCGTGGTGGCTCACACGTGTAATCCCAGTGCTTTGGGAAGCTGAGGCAGGAGGCTTGCATAAGGCTATAAGTTCAAGACCAACCTGGGCAGAGTGAGACTCCATCTCTACAAAAAGTTGAAGAATTAGCCAGGTGTGGTGGCGCACACCTGTAGACCCAAACATGCAGAAGGCAGAGGTGGGAGGATTACCTGACTCCAGGAGGTCGAGGCTGCAGTGAGCTGTGATTTGCCATTCCACTCCAGCCTGGACGACAGAGTGAGACTCTGTCTCTATTTTTAAAAGGAGGAGGAGAAGGAAGAAGAAAAGGCTCCTTGCTGGGAAGGATTGCTGGCTCCCTGATGACGAAAGTGCAAACAAGGATGCCATGTGGAGGTGGGGAGGAAGCACACAAACTCGACACACCCAGGAACTCTGTGGCCCAGCCACAGCCCCTCTGCCTTCCAGGTGAGCCAGGCAGAGAACAGGTAACAGAGTGGAAACAGGAAGGCCATGGTGGTGACTTGGCCCAGCCTCTGTCTGAAGCTGAGACGTGAACACCTGCAGGTGAGCACAGAGCACGGAACAAAGGCTTCACCCAGCCAATGATGGCGTTCTCCACATACAGGCGGAAGGTGAGGCTCTGCTGATACCTTTTTTTTTTTGAGTTGGAGTCTCACTCTGTTGCCCAGACTGCAGTGCGGTGGCCGCTCCCAGCCACTGCAGCCTCGACCTGTCGGACTCCGGCGATCCTTCTGCCTCAGCCTTCTGAGTAGCTGGAACTACAGGCACGTGCTACCGTGCCCGGCTCATTTTTGATTCATTGTAGAGATGAGGTCTTGCCAAGTTGCCCAGGCGGATCTCGAACCCGCGGGCTCAGGCCATCTGCTCACCTCAGCCTCCCAAAGGCGCGGGA
>NW_007251389.1:100177-112692 GCF_000164805.1 Carlito syrichta | reverse complement strand
GGGTACAACGGCTCATGCCTGTAATCCTGACACTTTGGGAGGCCGAGGCGGGGAGGATCGCTTGAGCCTCGGAGCTCGAGACCAGCCTGGGCAACCTAGCGAGACCTCATCTCTACAGAAAACTAAAAAATCAGCCGAGCGTGGTGATGTGTGCCTGTCATTCTGCCACTCGGGAGGCTGAGGCGAGAGGATCTCCTGAACCCAGGAGGTGGAGGCTGCAGTGAGCTGTGATGGTGCTGAGATCCCAACTCAAAAAAAAAGGAGAGAGAGAGAGAGAGACAGACAGACCGACAGACCTTCTGGAAGGGCAGGAACAAACCCTGGAACCCACCTCTCTGAGGCTGGATCGCGAGAGCGTTGATGTCACGGCGACCATGTCCAGCCCAGGGTGAGCCGATCAGTAAGGGAGGCGAGGGAGGAAAGCCCTGCTTGTCCCGAGGGCAAGGAGCTCTGTCCAGATGCCGCCCCGACACCCCAGGCAGGCCTTACTCCCCACTGAGGCCCCTGGGGTTCCATGGACTGCACCAGGAGGAATGCCACCGGCAGGGGACCGTCACTCGTGCCAGCGTCCCTGCCTGGAAGCGCGTTCAGGTGGGTGCACCTGGGCGAAATCACGTGTGTCCCTAAGGCTGCCATGTGCACAGGCCCTCACATGCCCCGTGGGTGACTTCACCAGCTGGATGCTGTCCCAGAGGGAGATGCCATGAAGACCCGGTGTCCCCTCCTGCTCTTGCAGCTCCCAAGCCACCGCTCTTGGCGAGACCCTCTGAGGCGCCGGCTGCGTGCCGAGGTTCATACACAATGGCTGACTTCTCACAGCGACCCTGCGAAGGGGTCTCACCTCCCTCATCTGCAAGTCTGCTCAGGCTGCCGGAGCAAAGCACCATTCATTGCTTCCTCACCGCTCTGGAGGCTAAGAGGCCAAGATCAAGACCACGGCAGGGCTGACTCCTCCCAGACCCGGGGCTTGTAGAGGGCGGTGTCTCCCTCTGTGTGTGTGCCCTCATCTCCTCATCTGGTGACCACTCTGTCAGGTTGGATTAGGCCACCCTCACGACTTCATTGTAGTTACTGAGGCTTCAACGAATAAACGCTGGGGAGTCACAGCTTGGCCCAAAACACCCCCTAGGGAAACTGAGACTCAGGGAGGTTAGGTCGTTTTCCCAAGGCCGCACAGCAAGGGAGTGCTGAAATTAAGCACCAGCCAGCGTCTGAGCCCGCACCCGGCCCCTGCACCCCTCACCTCTGGCCTCTTTTCATCTCTGGTTTTCCATCCTTGGGCATTTGGGCCGCGATCGCTGTTATCTTGGCTGTGGGCCTTTTGTGGCCCGTCCCACTTGGCTGCCTCTCTCCCACCTGAGCCCCTCCGCGAGGCGCCAGGCGCGACCGTGTTCATCCTCGGCGACCAGCCTGTCGCCCTCCTATGGCCAGCACGCTTTCCATCCACCTTCCCTGACTTGTCACAGCACCCGGTCGGCACGCCGTGCTCCGAGGCACCGACTCTATTTCATCTGCGCTTTGAGACCCTGCGTGGATGAGCGTCCCCGTGGTCTAATTTATTTCTCCCCCGTTGGCTGTCGCCTGGCCTCGCCAAGGTTAACTCCGGCCCCGACCTTGAGTCTCCCCTCCCGTCTTCCCATCAGTTCACCCGCCCTCCCCTCTACCTGATGTCTCCCTCTGCGTGTCCTTCCCTCTCCTTGGATAAAAATGGCCTGCGTCTCAGCAAGAACGTGAATGATGACTCTGAGCTGCTTCTCTTGGCTCTCTCACAGTCATGGTCAATCTCTCCCGAAATGCAGTGCAGCCTCTGGTCACCTCTCTGGCGCTGGCCCCTACGATCTGCGCTCTACATTTCTGCTGAAACGGCTCTATCCAGTTCTCTCTGTGCTTTCCAGAGACCTTGTTACTGAGACTCAGGTTGCCCTCTGCAGACCTCGGAGATCACCTGGCTTTACAAGCAAGAAGACAGAGCCCAGAGCCCGGCACTGTCTCGTAGAAATAGAACATAAGGCCAGGCGTGGTGGCTCACATCTGTAATCCCAGCAATTTGGGAGGCTGAGGCGGGAGGATTGCTTGAGCCCAGGAGTTTAAGATCAGCCTGGGCAACATAGCAAGACCTCATCTCTACACAAAATAAAAAAATTAGCCAGTGTGGTGGCGTGCACCTGTAGTCCCAGCTACTCGGAAGGCTGAGATGGGAGGATGGCCTGAACCCAGGAGGCTGAGGCTGCGGTGGCTGCGAGCGTGCCACTGCACTCCAGGCTGGGCAACAGAGTGAGACCCTAACTCAAAAGAAAAAAAAAAGAAATAGAATTCGAACTACAGACACTACTTTAAATGTTCTCGTTGCCACATTTTAAAAAGTGAAAAGAGGGGAGGTAGCACATGCTAGGTTTCATTTAACCCGGCACAGCCCAAACCTTAACCATCACCACAGGAAATCCGCAGAACAAATGATAACGAGCTCATCTGCCTTCCTGTTTCTCCCGAGGTGTGAGCCCAGCGTGCACTGCACACCACGGCACATTCAGACTCACACCAGCCCCCCAGGTGTTCCCCAGCGCCGTGGCTGGTGGCTGCCAGGCTGGGCGGCCCAGTTCCAGTGCTCAAGTCCAGACTCCCAGTCCAGTGCTCTCCCCTCGCCAGGCCAAGCTTGGGGAACCTGCTGGTGACCATCTGTCACGCCTTCCCCACCAACTTCCACCCACAAGTCGGCCCTGGCCATCGCCACCTCTGACCCCCTTGCTCCTGTGACCCTGCAACGCTTCGCCCTGTGGGTTTCCACTTCCTCTCTCTTCCTCTCAACACTCTTTAAATGTGAGCATCCACCGAGGGACGCGCATCGGTGTCAGTGATCCTCAGGATCCCCATCACCACCTCACCGTCTCCGTCATCACCGTCACCATCTTCAGCATTTCCGTTGTCACAGTCACCATCATTACCGTCATCATTGTCCCCGGTGAGCCATGCACTGTTCCAAATACTTTACCCGTAATCATTCATTTAAAACTCACAGCTAGCCGGGCTCGGTGGCTCAGCCTGTAATCCTGCGCCTTTGGGAGGCTGAGGTGAGTGGATTGCCTGAGCCCGCGGGTTCGAGACCCGCCTGGGCAGCGAGACCTCATCTCCACAATAAATCAAAAAATCAGCCGGGCGTGGTAGCGCGTGCCTGTAATTCCGGCTACTCGGGAGGCTGAGGCGGCAGGATCGCCGGAGTCCAGCAGATCGAGGCTGCGGTGGCCGGGAGCGGCCACTGCACTCCAGTCTGGGCGACCGAGGGAGACTCTGACTCAAAAAAACCCCAAAACCAAAAAACAAAAAACCTCACAGCTACCCAAGAGCTAGGTGCTGGTATTATCCCCATGTATTCGGTTCCTTTTGCTGCTATAACAAATTGCCACACACTCAGAGGCTCAACACAACACAAATGTATGATCACCACGGTTCTGCAGGTGAGAAGTCTGCCGCGTGTCCCACTGGGCAGAGGTCAAGGTGTCCGCAGGCCACACTCCCTTCTGGCCTCCAGAAGAGAATCCGTCTCTG
Source organism: Carlito syrichta (assembly GCF_000164805.1). Classification (NCBI taxonomy): domain Eukaryota; kingdom Metazoa; phylum Chordata; class Mammalia; order Primates; family Tarsiidae; genus Carlito; species Carlito syrichta. The sequence continues at coordinate 109,149 of NW_007251389.1, read as the reverse complement.
GCCTTTCCGGTTTCCACGGCCACCCGCGTGATTTGACTCACACCTCTCCCGTCTTGGAAGCCAGCCACAGCGGACGACTCCTTCCCGCATGCCGTCTTTCCCACCTCCTCTCTGCCCCTTTCTTTCACTCGTGAGGACCCTTGGGATGAACTCGAGCCCACTCAGATCATCAAAAATAACCTCCCCGCCTTAAAATAGCTGACCAGCAAACTTCGTTTCATTTGCACCCTTGATTCCCCTTTAGATGTGACCTCATGGATTCACAGTTTTCATGACTTAGGACGTGAGCCTACTTGGGAGAGGGGGCGTTATTCTGCCTACCACAGCCTCCCATGTTACCGATGAGGAAAGAGAGAGGTTAAGTAACTCACGCAAGGTCACACAGCAGCAAGTCTCGTTGATTTCAATTCCCTGAACTCTTTTCTGTTACTCCTATCACAGACATCCTGGTGCAGGCTCTCTGATCTTGGGCTTCTAGAGGCTTCCAACTGGCCTCAGCTCCCTCCACACCAATCCTCTGGGATCCTGGGCTCGGCCACCATGCTCATGGATCGCTTCAGAGAGCGGAAGAAGGACCAGTCCTCTGACATTTCAACCTCTGAAGTGCGAGTCCTCTGCAAATAATCCGTTAGGATGCCGGCCCCCTGTGGGCTACGCACACACGTGGATTCGGCTTTCATGAGAGATTTCCCCTCCTCGTCTTTCCCCCTCCCGTGGAGGGCAGTCTTCTGTGGTCCTCAGGAACGCCAGCCTCAGTCACAGCAGCCATTCCACCCCCGGCCAGCCGAGAGATGCCAGGGCTTGTCTTCAAATCACCGAGTCCTGTCAAAACCATCACAGCCCGGGCAGCCTGGCTTCCTTCGTTTTTATGTACGGCCGGCTCAAAAAGAGACAGGAGACATCAAGTCCACTCACTCGCTGCAGTTGAACGTTCTAGAAAGTTCCACCTGGGACACACCACGGCCTCTGGTCTTTCCCAGCCCCCAGCTCCTCCTGCTCCTTGGCCTCTGGTTCTGCAGCTCCCTGAGCCCCGTGTGGGTGGATAGATGGCACGTCGTGCTATCTCTTACTGACTCTAGAAAATCCCAAGTGGAAGAAGTAGAGACAGGTAGAAAGAGCCAAGAGCAGTCCAGGCCACCAACTGAAGCCCGTGGACAGGTCAGGCGCGGGTCTGCCGTCCAGGGCCCTGTCATCAAAGCCACAGTTGGAGGTGGAAGCCAGATGCGGCACACGGCTCCAGCAACGTCCCTGGAGCCCTCACAGACCCAGGATGGGAAAGGCGGGTTCCATCCTCCTCCCAGCTCAGCAGCAAGTTCCATGCTGGCCACAGCTCAAGCCCAAGGACCAGGCAGAAGAGCCGGTGCCCCTCAGGCCCTGCAAGGCCGTGGCAGCTCGGCTGGCCACCATGACCACATCGCGGGAGGTTGCCCTCCTGATGGCCACGTGCGGACGGCCACAGGAGCCACCCCAGGGCAGCCTGAGCTGCCTTCTCATCAACTCTGCCATCAGAGTGGAGCACCAGGTGCAAGGGAAGCCCGTTCCAATGCCATCTCCTTTCACCTGTTGGGTGAAAAGAAATGAAGAGTGGATAGGGCGTGGGATGTGACAATCCTTTCAAGGGCACCCAGCATGGTCGGGACCTCGTGTTGCAAACCCTCTTTTCCCCAAAGGTGTGCCTAGCAGGAGGGCCCGGGCCCTAGCACATGGCTCAGAAAGGAGCAGTCAGAGACAAGAAGGTGACTCTCTCCAGAAGAATCTAAATATCAGATTTGTGTTCTCTGAGCACATTAAGAAACCTGAAAATGAACCAGACACGGAGACTCATGCCTGTAATACCAGCACTTTGGGAGGCTAAGGTGGGAGGCTTGCTTGAGGCCAGGAGTTCAAGACCAGCCTGGGTAACACAGTGAGACCCCATCTCTAAAAAACAATAATAATAATAAATAAATAAATTTTTTAAAAACTAGCCAGGCACAGTGGCGTACACCTGTGGTCACAGCTACTTGGGAGGCTGAGTGGGAGGATCTCTTGGGTCCATGATGGTACTACTACATTCCAGCCTGGGGGACAATTGAACAAGATGCCGTCTCTGATGGGCAGCATGGTTGGTTCCATGTTCTTACTGTTGTGAACAATGCTGTGATAAACATACGTGTGCAGGTATCTTTTTTATAGAGTGATTTGAGTTCTTCCGGGTATATTCCCAGTAGGGGGATTGCGAGGTCATATGGAAGGTGGATTTTTAGAACTTAAGAGGACTGGATTTAAAAAACGTGGTACATACACACCATGGAATATTACACAGTCATAAAGAAGAATAAAATCATGAACTTCGCAGTAACCTGGATGGACTTAGAGTCCCTAATACTGAGTGATCTTTCACAGAAACAAAGAACAGAGTATCACATGTTCTCACTCATAAGCGGACCTTGAACAGCTATCGTAATACTGTAAGAAAAGGATTGGCAGTAGCGGGAGACTGCAGGGAGTTGGAGGGGTGGGGAGGTGGGATTGGCAGTGGTGGGTATCTGCCTGGGGGAGGGGGGCACACCTCAACAAGGGTAACTGCATCATGGATATTTGTATTCCTAACCCTGAATTGTACCCCACATCTTTAAAATAAAAAATTTAAAAGTTTAAAAAAGAAAGATGCTGTCTCAAAATTTTTTTTTAATTATTTAAAGAACTGAAAATGAGCTAGGTGCAGTGGCTCATGCTTGTAATTCCTGCACTTTGGGAGGCGAGAGGATTGCCTGAGCTCAGGGGTTCGAGAACAGCCGGGGCAACATGGTGAGCCCGCGTCTCTACAATAAATAAAAAAATTATCTGGGCAAGGTGGCGCACGCCTGTGGTTCCAGTTACTTGGAAGGCTGAGGCAGAAGGATCGCCCGAGCCTAGCAGATTGAGGCTGCGGTGGCCATGATTGTACCAGAGGTACTGTCCTCTGTCACCGGGCCACAGATGACATAGGCAGGAGCAGATGTCCTTGGAGCAGCTTCCAGGGGCAGCCACTGACTCTGGCTTGACCCTCCCCGCGCTGGTCTGCATCCATCAGCGGCTTCCGATGGGTCTGAATTAGAAGCCATCTCCAAGGAGGGCCTGGGGGAGCAGATTTCTTTTGATTGTTCACCCTGGACCCACACTTCACAGAAAAACTCACCTTCTACCGCATTGGCCTCGGCCTTGGTGAACAATGAAACTAATGAGCGTATTACACGCAAATTCTCCTTGGTAGCTCCTGGGGCCCGAGGTGGAACAGCCAGGAGTTCCCTGGGTCCAACCACGCGCAGGCAGGCACCTCCCCGAGCGCAGGCCTGGGCTCATGGGGTCTGAACCCACAAGGCCAAGACGCTACAGGCTCGAGGGTTGTTTTCTAGTCACACGGTGGACTATTCGAGACGCTCCTGGACTGACTTCCAGCCATTCTGATCCGAGGAGATCCGTTCCAAATCCTGCAGCTCAAGGTGAAATGTTGGTACGCTCTCGGCGGAAACTAGTTTTATTTGACTTGAAAGAACACGGGCCATGGTGACCGGGGACTCCTCATCGTACACAGTGGAAAACTTATTCCAAAGCTCCAGTTCTCATTTTTTTTAAAAATTTAAGCCTAAGGAGACGTATGTTTTCCTGACAGCGCAGAACAGAAAAGGGCCGCATACCCAGCCTACATGCTCAGATACCATCCACAAGATAAATAAAGCATAAATTAACCAATTACAATAAAATACCGGATAAATGCCTTTGACAACTCTGAATTTCCCATGAAAATGTTTCCAGCTGTGACCCCTGGCTTGCGATGCTGGGGCAGAACAAGGCTTGAGTGTGTTTATAAAGGATGTTTCAAGTGCGAGGTCCCAGACAGGGACTCCCAGGTGACGAGCTGGCAGGTTCTGGGCCTCAGCCTCCAGCCCCAGGGGCATCTGCCCCTCTCAGACAGAATCAGAGGGAAGCAGATGGTTTTCAAAGTCACTGGAAGGAGAGATAAGCCCAGATACTCCCAGGCTTCCCATTCCTGCACATCAGACAGAATCTGCTTCTTACGGACTGGAAATAGAGACCGCCCAGGGTGACATCCCTGATGTGAGAGTGATGGTCCCCGGACAGAGGACAGGAGGGGGAGGGAATGACTGGAGGCTGGGTGGGCCAGCCCGTTTTTATATGTGGGAGGGGACCCCAAAGAACCTGGAATTTATTTATTAAAAATTATATATTCATTTTAACATGTTTATTAGTATTATTTTTTATTTTAACAGTGGTTCTTTTTTTTATTATAAAGATGTGGGGAGCCGGGCTCGGTGGCTCAGCCTGTAATCCCGTGCTTTGGGAGGCTGAGGTGAATGGATTGCCATAGCCCGCGGGTTCGAAACCCGCCTAGGCAACTTGGCGAGACCTCATCTCTACAATAAATCAAAAAACTAGCCAGGCGTGGTAGCGCGTGCTTGTAGTTCCGGCTACTTGGAAGGCTGAAGCGGAGGGATCGCCAGAGCCCAGCAGGTCGAGGCAGCGGTGGCCGGGAGCGGCTACTGCCCTCCAGTCTGGGCGACAGAGTGAGACTCCGACTCAAAACAAATAAATAAAGAAATAAAGATGTGGGGTACAATTCAGGGTCAGGTATACAAACATTGATCATGCAGGTACCCTTGTGGATGAGGCATGCCCCCCCCTCCCTTAGCAGTTTCCCTCAACTGCCAATCCCACACCCCTCCCCTGACAGTTTCCCATGACTGCCAAATGCTTTCTTATAGTATTGGAATTATTTTAGCATGTTTAAGCCTCAGCGGCCTTCAAAGTCCTCTCCGTTTGATGCAATGCACCTACTGAGAGGCTTTTTCCACTGCTCGGGAGTTTTTGCACTTGTTGATTTTGATGCCTTTTAGTGCTTCTGCTCTTTTGGGTTTCCCCTCTTCCACGTTGGCAAAATGTTTTCCTTTGAGGACTTTTTTCATCCTTGGAAACAAACAACAACCAAAAAAGGTCACTCTGATGAGACTGGGTGAACAGGGAGGGTGGGACACAGAGGGTCACGCCGTTTGGCTCGAAAACCGCTGAACCCTCAGCATGGTGCAGGCAAGTGCGTTGTCCCGGTGGGAGAACCAGTCACCTGTTGGCCACACCTCAGGGCGTTTCTTCCGTAAATCATGACGCAAACTTCTCGAAACTTCCAGATAAAAACTTCGGTTGACTGTTTGATCCGGAGGAACAAATTCCGAGTGTACTACAAGGAGCCCGCCCTCCAAAAGATAATTCCAGTTTGGGGGGGGGCGTTTCCCTCGTAAATAAAGTTTTATTGGCACACAGCCACGCTCGTGTGTTTCCACATCGTCTACGGCTGCCCTCTTGCTACAAGGAGAGAGTGGAAGCTTGACAGAGAGCGTGTAGCCTGCCACACCGAAGATATCCGCAACTCATAAGACAGGGGGCTGGCAGGGTCTGCCTGTGGTGGCCGGAATCAGAAAGGGACGTGGAAGCCCACTGTTTGGAGTGGTGGAGGGGGTGGAGGGTAGCAGTATAGTGAGGCTGGGCAGGGGACAGTGAGGTGACAGCAATGGCATGATCAGCCCGTCCTCATGCCATCTGACGCTGCTGCAATAGACACCCGTGCTGTGTAACAAATAATCCCAAACCCAGCAGCTTAGCACAACCATCCCGAGCTCTTGGCTCTCTGGGTCAGGAGCCCAGGTGCAGGGTGGCCGGGTTCTATGCTCAGGCCTCTCTCGACTGAAACGGAGCCCGCACTGTCATCTAAGGTTTGGGTCCTCTTCCATGGTGGCTATGCCAAAGCTCAGCTCCTCAGGGCTGTGGGGCGGAAGTCTTCACTTCCTCAGGGGCCACCAGCTTCCAGAGGCCCCACAGACCTTTGCCGCGGCGCCTTCCATCTTCAAGCCAGCAACGGGGACTCTCACACGTCCGATCCCCCGGCACCGAGAATCCGCGACTTCCTCGGACTCTGACCGCCAGCCCCAGGTGTGAGGCTCTTCCGGGGTGAGGTCAAGCCCACCAGACAGTTCCCTACCTCACAGCCGAATGGCCCGGGACCTCCATGACATTGGCCACAACCACAACAGCGTTGGCTGGCCTAATGAGGAGAAGTGTGGGTGCACCAGGGGCTGGACTTGGGGTGTCTCCACCCTCGGCGCCGTTCCACAGGGCAGGAGGTCGGCAGACAGTGCCTGAGGCTGGCGAACCCCCAAATGACCATAGACGCCTGTCACTCAGAGGCACGGGGCAAGCCCCCAGAGCCGAGACCTGAAACCGACCAAGGGAGGCTGCCTCCAGGAGGCAGGCCAGATGGATGGGCAGGAGGAATGGGGCAAGGAGCTGCTGATTATCACAAGAGCACTCCCTAGATGGCTGGGGTTTTTTGTTTTTGCTATTTTGAGACGGAGTCTCACTCTGTTACCCAGACTGGAGTGCAGTGGCCGCTCCCGGCCACCGCAGCCTCGACCTGCTGGGCTCCGGCGATCCTTCTGCCTCAGCCTTCCGAGTAGCTGGAATTACAGGCATGCGCTACCACACCCGGCTCATTTTTGATTTATTGTAGAGATGAGGGCTCGTCAAGTTGCCCAGGGGGGTCTCGAACCCGCGGGGTCAGGCAATTCACTCACCTCAGCCTCCCAAAGCGCAGGATTACAGGCTGAGTCACCGAGCCCAGCTGATGGCTGGGTTTTTTTAAATCATGTGCACATTTCACTTTGACAGTGATTTTTTAAAACTTTTTTGTAGAGATTACCTCTCGCTATGTTGCCCAGGCTGGTCTCAACCTCCGGGCCTCAAGCCATCCTCCTGCCTCAGCCTCCCAAAATGCTGGGGTTATGGCCGTGAGCCACCACACTCAGCCTGATAATGATTTTTATTTTATTAATTTATTTGTTTGAGTCGGAGTCTCACTCTGACACCTAGGCTGGACCACAGTGGCAGGCTCATGGCTACCGCTGCCCCAACCTGCTGGGCGCAGGCGATGCTTCTGCTTCAGCCTCCCAGGTAGCTGGAACTACAGGTGTGAGCCACCATGCCTGGCTAATTTTTCTTGATTTACTGTAGAGATGAGGTCTTGCCAAGTTGCCCGGGCTGGTCTCAAATCTGTGGGTTCAGGCAAGCCTCTCACCTCCACCTCCCAAAGTGTTGGGGTTACAGGCATGAGCTACCATGCCCGGCCAATAAGGATTTTTTAAAGAAGTCGACCCCGCTGGCTTTCTTTCCCTTGAGGTTCTTATCTGTCCTCCCGTTGGTTAAGTTCCCTCCATTCACAGGCAGCCAATGTTTCGTTCTTTTCTTAGCCCCAAGCATGCCTTTTCCTCTTCCAAATCAACTCCTCCACCTGCGTCTGGGCCCCGGGTCTCCCTCAGGACCCTGGGGACCTTGTTCCATCAGACGAGCCTTATCCACCCACCACTCGCAATTTCTCTGTCTCCACTTGGGCTGCCCCGGAGCAGACACTGAGACCAGGGAGTGAATGCAGGCATGTTTACCGGGGAAGTGACCCAGCTGCCACGGGGAGCAGGGAAGGGAAGGGTGTATGTTCTAGCAAGTCACCCGGCACCTCCCGGAACACCCCTCGGAGTCAGCCTAGCCGTGGGTGAGGCAGCGGACCAGTCTCTCCACCAAACCTCTGTGTGGATGGTCAAGGCTGCGGCTGGGTGTCAGCTCTCTGGCCTGTCCTGGGCCCGTGGCGGGATGTGCTCCCAGTGGCAGCCAGGGAGCTCGCTGCCTCCGCACATGGTCAGGGTGGCCCAGGGAGTGCCCACCACCCTCCTCTCATGGTGCCGAGGTGTATGGACCTGGCAGGCATGTCCTGGACTGCCACAACCGATGCCCACACGCTGCAAGTTTAGAACAACAGGGCTCTATTCTCTCCTGGTCTGGGGCCTGAAGTCCAGACTCTCTTGTCGGCAGGGCCGTCCTCACACGGAAGGCCTAGGGAGAACTCCTCTGCCTCTTCCAGCTCCTGGCGGCCCCAGGCGGTCCTTGACTTGTGGCCGCGTCACCCCCGTCTCCGTCTCCGTCTCTGTAACCGCGTGGCCTTCCCTGTGTGTCTATGCCCGAATTTCCTCCTTCTTACAAGGACACACGTCATTAGCTCAGGGGCTACCCTATTCCAGTATGACCTTGTCTTAACTCAGTCCCATCTGCAAAGAGCCTGTTTCCAAACATGGTGACATTCCCAGGTACTGGGGGCTGGGACTTGAACATAACTTTTTGGAGCATGAAGTTCAACCCACAACGAGCCCTCACTCAGGCCAGGCTACATGCTACTAACTCATTAGACTTCACACAACACCTCTGAGGTAGGTACTCTTGTGATCCCTGTTTTACAACGGAGGCCCAGAGGGGTTAAGTGCCCAGACCACAGTCACACAGCGAGTCAGTGGCACAGACAAAATCCCACACCCCACCAGCCAGACCCCAGCTCCAGCCACTGAGCCTCCAACTAGCCCCTTTTCCGAGCTTCAGTCTCTACCCACCAAGCTTCGTCTTCCTCCCTCTTCTCATCCAGGTTTTCCCTTAGTCGGTAAACATGTGCTCATGGAGGGTCAGGCGCCCGTGTTATTCCCACGCAGTTCACGCATCCTCTAAATTATTTTCAGCCGCTCTGGGGAAAGGAGCACACAGTCTGGGACACAGAGAGACGTTCATCACGTGTGCCCAAAAAACTATATTTGTGGAAATTTGAATGGCGCACACTTTTTACATGTTATAAAGCATCTTTTTTTTTTTCCTTTTTAACTTTCTCCCTTCACCCTCTAAAAGCATGAACACCATTTTGAGCAGGCAGAGGGCTCGGCGGCTGGACTTGGCCCCTGGGCCTGAGTTTCCGACCCTCGTCGAGAGCTCTGCTGAGTAGCTGTAACAGAGACTGTCTGGCCACAAAGCCTAAAATCATTACATCGGTCCCTTTATAGAAACAGCCTAGGGACCAGGCTCGGTGGCTCAGCCTGTAATCCCAGCACTTTGGGAGGCCGAGGCGAGTGGAT
>NW_007251389.1:75940-100010 GCF_000164805.1 Carlito syrichta | reverse complement strand
GGTCTCGAACCCGTGGGCTCAGGCAATCCACTCACCTCAGCCTCCCAAAGTGTGAGATTACAGGCTGAGCCACCGAGCCCGACTGTACAATAAATTTCTTTTAAAAATAGCCGGGTGTGGTAGCTCGCGCCTGTAATTCCGGCTACTTGGAAGGCTGAGGCGGAAGGATCGCCAGAGCACAGTAGGTCGAGGCTGCGGTGACCGGGAGTGTGCCACTGTACTCCAGTCTAAGTGACAGAGTGAGACTCTGACTCAGAAAAGAAGGAAGTTAGGACGGAAGAAAGAGAGAGAGAGAGAGAGAGAGAGAGAGAGAGAGAAAGAAAGAAAGAAAGAGATAACCCCAGGCCTAGAAGAATGGAAGGGCCCCATGTCCTTCAGGCTAGCCCTCCCTAAGACTGTTCTCATGTAGATGTGCACCAGCAGGGCGTTACGGTCACACCTCCCTGGCAGGTACCCATGTGCTGCTCCCGGCGGGCAGTTATAAATGAAACCACGCACCTGAGCCAACACCACAGGTCGCCCTTGAGCACTGGGACAGGGACAGGGGCCTGCCTGGGAAGCCTCTGCACCAGGGCTCACCATCCGTGGACAGAGCCAAGTTCATCTTTATTTTTTTTTTTTTTTGAGTTGGAGTCTCACTCTGTCACCCAGACTGGAGTGCAATGGCCGCTCCCAGCCACCGCAGCCTTGACCTGCTGGGCTCTGGCAATCCTTCCGCCTCAGCCATCCGAGTAGCTGGAACTACAGGTGCGCGCTACCATGCCCGGCTAATTTTGTTTGATTTATTGTAGAGATGAGGTCTCGCCAAGTTGCCCAGGCGGGTCTCGAACCCGCGGGCTCAGGCAATCCACTCACCTCGGCCTCCCAAAGTGCTGGGATTACAGGCTGAGCCACTGAACCCGGCCTACTTTTTTTTTTTTGAGTCAGGGACTCACTGAGTTGCCCAGGCTGGAGGGCAGTGGCACAATTTCGGCTTGCCACAGCCTCGAACTCCTGGGCTCAGGTGATCCCTTCTGTCTCAGCCTCCCGAGTAGCTGGGACTACAGGCGCATGCCACCATGCCCAGTTAATTTTTTTTCTTTTTTTTTTTTGAGTTGGAGATTCACTTGTTGCCCCAGCTGAAGTGCAGTGGCACGATCACAGTCACCCCAGCGTCAAGCTGCTGGGCTCCAGCGATCCTTCCGCCTCGGCCTTCCAAGTAGCCGAACTACAGGCGCGCGCTACCACGCCCAGCTAATTTTTTTATTTCATTGTAGAGACAGACGAGGTCTCACCATGTTGCCCAGGCTGGTCTCGAATAATTTTTTTATTGTTCTGTAGAGACGAGGTCTTGCTCTGTTGCCCAGGCTGGTCTCGGATTCCTGGACTCAAGCGATCCTCCCACCTCGGCCTCCCCAAGTGCTGGGATGACAGGCGTGAGCCATCTTTAAAACTAGCATGTACACGAGCACCCTAAATCTCACACTTCCGTTTTGTGGGGTGTGGATGCACTAGTTTTAGCCTGCAAGTTTCTTAGGGTCCAGGCACCCAGACCCATCTCCTCAACAAAGCCCCAGAGGTCTGTTCAGCACGGAAGCGGGTGCTCTCTTCGGGAGGGTCTCAGTGTACTACAGGCCCCACCAACAGCTCAACAGGAGCTCGCTGAAGCACTTCCCATGGCTGGCGACTCCTCTCCCCCATCGCCTGCCTCCTCCTCTTCTCACCCACCCAGGGCTTTCTCCAGGGCAGCCTGGGGGGCTGGGGATTTAATGCCTCCAGGGCAACCATCAAGCAGTAAGTAAGGAATGACAGTCAATAGACAGTCTTGGTTAACTTGCCTGCCACTCTATGGGACAATTCTAAGGCCTGGTCTACACAATTCTTCAGGGGACCTTTGAAGCCAGACGTTTGAGACCAGCCTGGGCAACATAGTGAGACCCTGTCTCTACAAAAAACTAGCCAGACATGGTGGCACGCACCTGTAGTCCCAGCTACTTGGGAGGCTGAGGCAGGAGGTTCAGTCAAGGCCGAGAGTTCAAGGCTGCAATGAGCCAGGATCATGCCACTGAACTCCAGCCTGGGTGAGATGGAGCCCCAGCTGCCCGCCATGGTAACCAGCTCCTAGTTCACCCCTCTGAGACTGTCTCCTGTTCCCAGGTCACCGTCCCCATTCACCTGTGCTTCCTGAAATCACCTCCAGAAAACTACCTGCCGCCAAGCGCATGTCTCAGCGTCTGCCATCGGGGAATGTCCTACCATAGGTATTTCTTATTTATTAGCCTGTTCAAAGTTGAAAACATCCACCAAAGTTAATAACTTTATTTTTAAAAAAAATAAAGTTCAACTGCTACCCTGATTTGCCTCAGAAATAACTATAGGGCGGGACCAATTGTCTGTTAAGGCCACCCAAAGCCTGTGATGACAGTATCAGGTCCTGTCTATTTATTACTATTATTAGTGCAGTGGCACACTCACAGCCACCGCAGCCTCGACCTGCTGGGCTCAGGCGATCCTTCCGCCTCAGCCTTCCAAGTAGCTGGAACTACAGGCGCACGCCACCACATCCGGCTAATTTTTATTTTTATTTTATTTTATTTATTTATTTTTGCTGGAAAGCGAGAAAGCAGGATTTATTGGGAGGACAGAGAAGTTCCCACAGTGGGAGGGCACCCAAAGGGGTTGCCCTAAAAGCATTTCTTTTTTCTTTTATTTTTTCTGAGTTGGAGTCTCACTCTTGTCACCCAGGCTGGAATGTAGTAGCGCACTCATGGTCACCACAGTCTCAACCTGCTGGGCTTAGGCGATCCTTCTGCCTCAGCCTTCCAAGTAGCTGGAACTACAGGCACACGCCACCATGCCCAGCTAGTTTTTGTGACGTATTGTAGAGACGAGGTCTCACCAAGTTGCCCAGGCTGGTCTCGAACCCCCCAGGCTCAGGCAATCCTCTCGCCTTGGCCTCCCAAAGTGCTGGGATGACAGGCTGAGCCACTGCGCCCTGCCTGATTTTTAAATTTATTGTAGAGACGAGGTCTCGCCAAGTTGCCCAGGCTTGTCTCGAATCCCTGGGCTCAGGCCATCCTCTCACCTCCGCCTCCCAAAGTGCTGGGATGACAGGCGCGAGCCACCACGCCCAGTTTTTTTCATATTTTCATGGTCCACGTTTATTTTGTCTTGTCAGTTACAGGTCCATATCCTTAGCCCGCGTACGTGTGGTGGCCTTGGCGCATTTGTAACTCTTCCCAAATGTGCACGTTCACTAAAATATTCCCGATGCAAACACACCTGTTCTTTGCCAGACAGAGTGGGAGGTCCTGGAGCTAGAACAGACAGGAAGGGATACACAGACGTTCCCTGGAGGCTGCCCCACGTTGTGAATGCTCAGAGCACGGGAAAGGAGGTTCTTTCCCGCCCGGGGGTTGGAGCAAGTCTGTCCCGGGAAGGTGAAGGTGTGGGAGGCATGGGGAGGAAGAGGCAAGAGTTGTGAGAGACACAGAGGGTTCCAACCACAGAACTTTTTTTTTTTTTTTTGAGACAGAGTCTCTCTCTGTTGCCCAGGCTGGAGTGCAGTCGTATGCTCACAGCCTCAAATGCTTAAGCTTCAAATGATCCTCCCGCCTCAGCCTCCCTGGTAGCTGGAACTACAGGCACACGTCACCATGCCTGACTTTTTGGGTATTTTTTGTAGAGAAGTCTTGCTGTGTTGTCCAGGCTGCTCTCAACTCCTGGCCTCAAGGGATCCTCCGGCCTTGGCCTCCCAAAATGCTGGGATGACAGGCACGAGTCATTGCACCCAGTCATGAAACAGGATCGCTGCCACAAAACACAGGAATGTGCTTTAGATTCTTAGATTCTAAAGAAATGTGATAAATCATCATAAAAACGGCTTGGCTCCTTCTCTGAGCTGTGTGTCATCTAATTAGTTCTCTCCAAGTAAAGACAAACTGAAAGACATTCAGCCCCGGGCTCACCCTCATGCAAGCTCTGCCTTCTGTCTAGGTCCTCTTTCATTGTTTCAGCAACGCAGCCTTCCCTGGGCTTCCAACGTTCCCAGAAACGCAGCTTTTACGTCTCTGCTGCACCTAGCACTCGGGTTTAAGATGGGTCCCAATGGCGGGGACCAGCTCCCACTGGAACTTCCAGCAAAGAATGACTCTTGGCCATGAGGAAATACAAGGGCTTTCAACCTGGCGTGCCAAGCCAGTATGTCCTCATTTTTCTAATGCTCAAAAACAATCTGAGGTTCAAGGTTTTCTTCAAAATAGACAATGTTAATTTCATGCATCTTATGGTTTCTAATAAACTATGTTGGGGGCTGGGCACAGTGGCTCATATCTGTCATCCCAGCACTTTGGGAGGCCGAGGCGAGTGGATTGCCTGAGCCTGCAGGTTCGAGACCAGCCCAGGCAGCTTGGTGAGACCTTGTCTCTACAATAAAATAAAAAACTTAGTGTGCACGGCTACTACCACGGTAGTTCCTGCTACGTGGGAGGCTGAGGCAGAAGGATTGCCTGAGTCCAGTGGGTCGGTGCTGGGGTGGCTGTGAGTGTGCCACACTCCAACCTGGGCAATGGAGTGAGACTCCAACTCAAAAAAAAAAAAATTGGCTGGGCTTGATGGCTCAGCCTGTAAGCCCAACACTTTGGGAGGCCGAGGCAAGTGGATTGCCTGAGCCCACAGGTTCGAGACCAGCCCGAGCAACTTGGCGAGACCTCGTCTCTACAATAAATCAAAAAAAAAATATCCAGGTGTGGTAGCGCATGCCTGTAGTTCCGGCTACTTGGAAGGCTGAGGCGGAAGGATCACTGGAAGCCAGCAGGTTGACGCTGGGGTGGTCATGATCGTGGCACTGCACTCAGCCTGGGTGACAGAGTGAGACTCCAACTCAAAAAACAAACAAACAAAAACGAAGTGAGGATGACCCCCACATAGACAAGCTATCCAAGGGTCCCCTTGTGAAACCATTTCCAAGTCTGTGGGAAGGTTGGCATCAGCATAACAGTCCAAAGACATCACTACCAACCAGGAAAACACCAGGACAAAAGGCAAGCAGAACGGAGCCGAGACAGGAGGGTGTTTCCCTGGGACAGTGTCACAGCATGAAAGGAATGACAGGGGAGGAGGTGTCGAGCTGGGAGAGCTGACCTCAGGCCTTCACGACTTATCACCCATCAGGTTACTTGAGGGCAAAAGCCTCTGTGTTATCTTCAGAATAAGAGCGGACCAAGGGCCTTTCTACTCCCTTGGATGAGGGAGAAATGAAGACCCGGCCTCACAACTGGCAGCACAAAACCCGAATGTATTGGGGTGATCGCTTAGAGTGAAAGTTAATTAACTGATGAGTTCAATTTGAGAAGGGTTTCCTGCCGAGCAAATGCTCAGTGCACTCCTACTTGCTCCGGCACAACCAATAAGCCTAAACATGTTTTTTCAGCTCACCATATGTGGCGAGTTCTGTATTAAGTGCTCAGGGGCCTACTGGAAAAAAATGTATGGCTCTGCCTGCCAAGAGCCCACAGTTTATGTTGTTTCAGGGTATGTCTGAAATTGTCTTTTTAAAAAAATCAATGTCACCAGGCATGGTGACTTGCGCCTATAATGCCAGCACTTTGGGAGGCCAAGGCGGGAAGATCATTGGAGCCCAGGAGTTCAAAACCAGCCTGAGCAACATAGCAAAAACCTGTCTCTACAACATAATAAAAATAAAAGTCAATGTCATGGCGTGGGGGGGAAAGGTGGAGAGATAAGATTACAAGAAACAGAACAACCAAATAAAAGGAGCATGACTTCCTCGGTTCCTGGTTTAAAAAAAAAAAGATAAGAAATACATTTTGTGAACAGTGGGAGAAAACTGAATATGAAATGATATTAGGGAATTATTGTAACTTTTATTCAGTGGGATGATGGTTTTGTGGTTCTATAGGAGAAAGACATTATTCACAAGAGATGAAAGCTAAGGAAGTATTTAGGGCTGAAGGGTCATGAGGTCTGCGATTTGCTTTCATATGGTTGGGCAAATAATATACATACAGATAGATATCGATCGAGGGGTGGATAGAGACAGATAACTGACAGGTCATGAAGCACATATGGCAAAATGTTCACGGTTGCTAAATACAGCCGGGAGATAGACCGAGCTCAACTTTCTCTATGTTTAAAATTTTTTGTAGCCGGGCTCGGTGGCTCAGCCTATAATCCCGCGCCTTGGGAGGCTGAGGTGAGTGGATTGCCTGAGCCCGCAGGTTCGAGACCTGCCTGGGCAACTTGATGAGACCTCATCTCTACAATACATTTTTTAAAAAATAAGCTGGGGGTGATAGCGTGCACCTGTAGTTCCAGCTACTCAGAAGGCTGAGGGGGAAGGGTCGCCGGAGTCCAGCAGGTCGAGGCTGCGGTGGCGGCCACTGCACTCCAGTCTGGGCGACAGAGTGAGACTCCAACCAAAAACAAAAAAATTTTTTTTCATAATAAAAAAGTATTATCTGACATGTAAACTGGTGATATATATAATACACTATGACTTGCACTATTCTGTTTCTGGCAAGAGAAACTATTACTAACATCCAGTATGAAATTCTTACTGGGGATGTATTATCCAAGTTTTTTATAAATCTAGGTGCTCAGACTGACATTGTGTAGGAAAACAAATTTTTCCAGGGAAGCAGAAGGTCTGTCACTAAAGATATATAATCACAACTACAGATGAGGCTTTATGATTTTAAAGTATTTCCACCCATGTTGTATCATCTCTATCAGTAGTTGGCAACTTTTTCTTTAAAGGGAAAAGCCAGGCTCGGTGGCTCAGCCTGTAATCCTGCGCCTTTGGGAGGCTGAGGTGAGTGGATTGCCTGAGCCCGCGGGTTCAAGACCCGCCTGGGCAGCGAGACCTCATCTGTACAATAAATCAAAAAATCAGCCGGGCGTGGTAGCGCACGCCTGTAATTCCGGGTACTTGGAAGGCTGAGGCGGAAGGATCGCCGGAGCCCAGTGAGTCGAGGCTGCAGTGGCCGGGAGCGGCCACTGCACTCCAGTCTGGGCGACAGAGTGAGACTCCAACTCAAAAAAATTAATTAATTAATTAAATAAAAAATTAGCCGGGCATGGTAGCCTGAGCCTGTAGTTCCAACTACTTGGAAGGCTGAGGTGGGAGGATTGCCGGAGACCAGCAGGTCGAGGCTGCGGTGGCCGGGAGCGGCCACTGCACTCCAGTCTGGGCGACAGTGAGACTCCAACTCAAAAAATAAATAAATAAAAATAAAAATAAAGGGACAGACGGTTGATGGCTTGGCAGGCCAGTGTCTGTGATTGCTCTTCAACTCTGTCCCTGTGATGTAAGCACAGTCACTGAGGCCATGTAAGTGAATGGGCGTGGCTGTGTGCCAATAAAACTTTATTCACAAAACAGGTGGCAGGCTGGGTTTGGTCCAAGGACCGTAGTTGCCAAGCCCTGACTTAGATCCAGTGATGGGTGGGTACCATTTTCAGCCCCATTTTACAGATGAGGAAGTCAAGGCTCTACTACGCTGGTAACTTGTTCAGCCAGTTTAGTGGGAAAATCCGCATCAGACCCAAAGTGTTTCCACCGTATCATGTCTCAACATCTGCGTCTTAAAAGTCAAAGATGAAAGAGGAGGAGAAAGAGAAGAGAGTCTCTGTGAGTGGGATCACCTCTGCTTTCAGCTCCTTCTCCTTCCCGGGACAGCTGGGCCCCTGATCTTGCTGCCAGCATAAGAGGATAATCTTCACGCTTCTCTCCAGGGCCGGAGCCATGGGAGGATAAAAAATCCAGTTCTCTGAAAAGGCCAGTCAAGCAAAGGATCCAAGTGTCACGGAGGAAAACATCCTGAAGCTTCCAACTTCAACACCGGCAGGCGGACTTACATCGATGTAGACATGTAAATCCTTCAGTTCAATGTTTTATCCTGAGATAACTGTAGATTCACATGCAGTTGTTGAAATGACACAGAGTTCTTTTTTTTGTTTTTTTTTTCTTGAGTTGGAGTCTCACTCTGTTGCCCAGACTGGAGTGTAGTGGCCGCTCCCAGCCACTGCAGCCTCGACCTGCGATCCTTCCGCCTCAGCCTTCTGAGCAGCCAGAATTACGGGGGCGCGCTACCACGCCTGGCTGATTGTTTCATTTTATTGTAGAGATGAGGTCTCGCCTGCCCAGGCGGGTCTCGAACCCGCGGGCTCAGGCAATTCACTCACCTCAGCCTCCCAAGGCATGGGATTACAGGCTGAGCCACCGAGCCGGCTGACACAGAGCTCTTTATGCCCTTGACCCAGTCCGCCCTCGTGGTAATTTCTTGCAAAACAAGAGCACAATATCAAAACCCGGATATTGACATGTATACTGTCAAGATGCAGCGCCTTCCCATCACACAAGGCTTTCTCCTGTTGCCCGTTTTCCTTCTGCTCCAGACCCTCTTTAACCCCAGGTAACCACTAATCTGTTTCCCACTTCTACAATTTTGTCATTTTAGTATTATGTAAAATGAATCATACAGTAAGCATATGGTAAAAGATGTAAACTTTGGAGACCGTCTTCTTTCAGTCAGCATAATTCTCCAGAGATTCATCCAGGTCGTTGCACGCATAAGTCGTCTGTTCTTTCTCACTCCTAGTATTCGAGGTACCACGTGGACATACCACAGTTTAACCATTCACATGTTGAAGTAAATCTGGGTTATGTCCAGTTTGGGACTATTATAAATAATAGTGCTATAAATATCCACACGCAGACTTTTGTGTGAATATATGTCTTCATTTTTCTGGGAAAAACAACTGGAATTGCAAGGCCTGGGTTGTATGGTAGATTCATGAGGTTTTTTTTTTAAAACTTCCAAACTGTTTTTCAGAGTAGCTGTGCCATCTTCCATTCCTACCAGCAATAGATGAGTGATCCAGTTTCTCTACATCCTCACCAGCATTTGGTGTTGTTACTGTTTTAAAATTTTTGGCCATTCTGTTAGGTGTGTAGTGATGTCTCACTGGGATTTTGAGTTTCCCTAGTGCCTAATGATGGGAATATCTTTTCTTTTCCTTTTTTTTGAGTTGGAGTCTCACTCTGTCGCCCAGACTGGAGGGCAGGGGCCGCTCCCGGCCACCGCAGCCTCGACCCGCTGGGCTCCGGCGATCCTTCCGCCTCAGCCTTCCGAGTAGCTGGAACTACAGGCGTGCGCTACCACGCCCGGCAGATTTTTTGATCTATTGTAGAGATGAGGTCTCACCCAGTTGCCCAGGTGGGTCTCGAACCCGCGGGCTCAGGCCATCCACTCACCTCAGCCTCCCAAGGCGCAGGGTGACAGGCTGAGCCACCGAGCCCAGCTGGGAATACCTTTTCATGTACCTATTTGGCATTGATTGCCATTCTTCAGTGAAATGTCTCTTCATGTTTTTTCTCATGTTCTGATTAAATAGTTCGTATTTTTACAGCTGCCTTTTGGAGTTCTTTATATTAATATATTCTGGATACAAATTCTTTGTCAAATATTTGGTTTGTAAATACTTTTTCCTACTCTCTAAAAAAGAGTATTTTGCAGTATCTTTTTCATTTTGATGAAGCCTAATTTGTCAATTTTTCATTTTAGGGGTCATGTTTTTGGTGTCAAGTCAAAAAACTATTTGCCGATTCCTAGGTCCTTAATATTTTTCTCCTGTTTTCTAAGAGTTTAAAATTTGTATGTTTTACATTTAAGTCCAGGATTCATTTTGAGTTCATTATTATAAAAGATGTGAGACAGGCTCCTATTTTTGCCTATGGATAAACAATAGCTCCAGCACCACTTTTTAAAAGAGTTTTTTCATACAATTTGTTGCACTTTTGACAAAACTCACTTGTACTTATTTGTGTGGATCTACTTCTAAGTTCTCTAATTGCTCAATTGATCTATGTGTCTGTCAATACCATGCAGTCTTGATTACCGTAGCTGTAAAAGTTTTAAAGTTGGGTAGACTGATTCTTCTCATGTTATTCATGTTTTCCAAAACTGCTTTAATTACATTAGTTCCCTTGCCTTTCCATATAAATATTAGAATAATTTTGACTGTATCTCCAAAACATCTTGATGGGGTTTTGATGGGAATTGTGTTAAATATGTAAATACATTTTAAGAGAATTGCCATATTTACTATGTTGGGTCTTCCAATCCATGAGCATGGTACGTCTCTCCAGTTATTTAAGTCTTTTTATACATTTCTTTCATAAGCATTAGGTAGCTTTCAACATATAAGCCTTATACATGTTTTGTTAGATTTAGACCTAAGCATTTCATCTTTTAAACAATTACAGATGGTATTATATTTTAAATCTGGGGTGTCTAATAAGTTCACCGCTGATATGTAGAAATAAAATTAATTTTTATAAGCTCACCTTGTATCCTGTGACTCTGCTGTCTTCACTTATTAGCTCTAGGAGTAATTTTTGTAGATTTCTTAAATTTTCTATGTAGAAAATCATGTTGTCTGATCTAGACAGCTTTTTTTTTTTTTTTTTTCTGAGTTGGACTCTCATTCTGTCTCCCAGACTGGAGTGCAGTGGCCACTCCTGGCCACTGCAGTCTCAACCTGCTGGGCTCTGGTGATCCTTCCGCCTCAGCCTTCCAAGTAGCTGGAACTACAGGCGCGCGCTACCACACCCGGCTAATTTTTGATTTATTGTAGAGATAAGATCTCGCCAAGTTGCCCAGGCCAGTCTCGAACCCATGGGCTCAGACAATCCACTCACCTCAGTCTCCCAAGGTGAGGGATTACAGGCTGAGCCACCAAGTTCGGCTTATATAGCTTTTATTTTCTTTTCTTGCCTTACTGCACTGAAGTCCAGGATTCATTCTGAGTTACTTTCATTCATAATACTTTCAGCATTATGTTGAACAGAAGACACACAAGTGCACACCTTGCCTTGTTTCCAGTCTTAAGGGTGGCAGTCAGTCTTTCACGATAAGGGTAATGCGAGCTGTTGGGTTTTTTTGTCAATAACTTTTATCAAGTTGAGAAACTTTCCCTCAATTCCCTCTATACCTATATTTGTATTTTTTGTTTTTCTCTTGAATGGATTTGAATTCTGTCAAATGTTTTTTGTGACTTGATTGGTATGGTCACGTGCTTTTCTTCCTCACCCTGTCAATATGTGGGTTACCTGGATTGATTTTTAAGTATTGAAACAGTTTTGGATCATAAGAATGAATTCCCCTTAGTCACAATGTATAATTCTTTTATAAATTGCTGGATTTTATTTCCTGTTATTTTGTTAAACATTTCTTTGCATCTATACTAATGAGGGATATTGGTCTGTTGCTCTCTCTTTTATACTTTTTCTGGGTTTGGTATGAGAATAATGCTGTCTTCATAAAACATATGGGGAAGCATCCCCTCTTCCTCTAATTTCTGGACGAGAACATGTAGAACTGGTGTTAACTCATCGTTAAATACATGGCAGTATTCTCTAGTAAAATTCTCTGGACCTGGAGATTTCTTTCTGGGAGATTTTAAATAATTAATTCAATTGCCTCAATAAATAGAATCAGTTTCCTTAATGTTCAGAAATAATCAAATTATCAAGTTCACAGTCCCCTTCCTGCTCACCAAGAAACCTTTGATGAGAAGTTGCTTTTCTATGTCTGTCTTAAGAAAGATAATGAGCACTTCTCATTCTGACATGCATGACCCAGCCAGAATAAATGAGTAAACTGGCAGTCTCAAAGAAATAAAAATTAAAGTCAAAACAAAGAGACACAAGTTTTCAATTATTAAATTAACAAAAATTCAAAATAATAATACCCAGTGTTGGAATGGGTATGAGGAAATAGGCATTCTTGTACACAGCTGGGTGGGAGTATAAATTGGTACAATTTATCCCAGAGTGCAATTTGGCAATATGTATCAATAAAATTCTACAGCTTTGTATACTCTTTGACCCATCCTTCTATTTCTAGGAATCCATCTACAAGATGGAGTTTTATAAGACTCCATCTTGTTAGCAGACTCACTCTTGCTCTCCTGCTGGCCTTGAAGAAGAAAGCTGTCACATTGTGAACTGCTGACAGGTAGCAAAAACAACAGCAAATAGAAGCTCCTCGTCTCACCACCACAAAGAAGTAAATTTTGCCAACAACAGAGTGGATGTGGAAGCAGATCCTTCCCCAGTCAAGTCTCAGATGAGAACGCAGCCCAGGTGACACCTTAAGTGCAGCCACATGAGATCATAAGCAGAGGAACCAGGTAAGTCATGCCAAGACTTTAGGTCCACAGAAACCATGGGATGGTAAAGGTATTGTTTTAAGCCACTAAGTTGGTAGTAATTTGTCACACAGTGATAAAACCAATATGCTATCTTATGCAAACAATAGACTAGTGGTAATTTATAATAAAATGTATCAATTAATCAATGTTTATAATAGCAAAAGAACAGGAAAATCAAAATGTCCAAAACGAGAAGATTTATTAAATAAATTACAGTATGTTACAGTAAAATAGTGTGTTGCCATTAAAAATGACAGTGTAGGTTATAATTATTGATGTGAAGGGCATTCATGATTTATTTTTAAGTTGAAAAGTAAGGTACAAAATATTATATAAATATAAAGTATCCAAGCCGGGCTCGGTGGCTCAGCCTGTAATCCTGCACCCTTGGGAGGCTGAGGTGAGTGGATTGCCTGAGCCCGTGGGTTCGAGACCCACCTGGGCAGCGAGACCTCATCTCTACAATAAATCAAAAATCAGCTGGGCGTGGTAGCGCATGCCTGTAATTCCGGCTACTCGGAAGGCTGAGGTAGAAGGATCACCGGAGCCCAGCAGGTCGAGGCTGTGGTGGCCGGGAGTGGCCACTGCACTCCAGTCTGGGCGACAGAGTGAGACTCCAACTCAAAAAAAAAAAATCTATCTATCTATCTATCTATATAAAGTGTCCTATTTTCACTAATATACTTATATGCATATATATATGTATTGCATAGACTTATTTCAAATACATATTATTTATATATTTGTTTATGTGTATACAGTAAGCCCCCTACATACAAACCTTCAAGTTGTGAACTTTCAGAATGCGAGTGTGCGTTCCCATGTCCAATCATGCAAGTTAGTCTGGTGTCCATTGTCATATGCTGAACAATAAGATTTAAAATGTTTTCTTTATTTATTATGTTTGTTATATATTATTTGTGTAAAAACTATTATAAATCTATTATTACAGTACAGTACTATATAGCTGGTTGTTATTTGGTTAATTTGTTGGACTTACAAATTGGACTTATGAACGTGCTCTTGCAACAGAACTCATTCATATGCGGAGGACTTACTGTATTTTGTATGGGAAAAAGTCTAGAAAGGTATGCAGCAAGGGAGCGGCCTGGTGCAGTGATTAAGCGCTCAGTCACTGGAGGCTGGACCACCTGGGTTCAAATCCTGGACCCACCATTAACAGGCTGTGAGACTTTGGTCAAGTTTCCTAATCTTTCCACACGTAGCTTCTCATGCAAAACAGGGATGAAGGTGGCACCCACTGTATGGCGATGCCTGGGGGACCCAGTGAGCTGATCTTTGCAAAGTATTTACAAATGGCGCCTGCCCTAATGCGACCCTCTGGGTAGCGGGGTTTTTCTTTCCCTCACCTTTTCCCTATGGCCTACCACTTACATCACTTAGGTAATTTGGTATTTTGGCTGGATGGATCAGTCTCATGAAAGTGCTGGGGGTTAGGGACTGGAGAGAAGGTCACAGAGATGTGGAAATTTTTTTGTTTTGTTTTTTGAGTCAGAGTCTCATTCTGTCACCCAGGCTGGAGTGCAATGGCATGCTCACGGCCACCTCAGCCTCAACCTGCTGGGCTCAGGCCTTCCTTCCGCCTCGGCCTTCCAAGTAACTGGAACCACAGATGTATGCTACCACGCCCAGCTAATTTTTTTTTTGAGTCAGGGTCTCACTCTGTCACCCAGGCCGGCACACCACTCATGGCCACCGTAGCCTCAACCTGCTGGGCTCAGGCCTTCCTTCCGCCTCAGCCTTCCAAGTAGCTGGAACTACAGGCGCACACCACCACGCCTGGCTAATTTTTTTATTTATTGTAGAAACGAGGTCTCACCAAGTTGCCCAGGCTGGTCTTGAACACCTGGGCTCAGGCAATCCTCTTGCCTCGGCCTCCCAAAGTTCTGGGATGACAGGCATGAGCCACTGCGCCCAGCTGAGATGTGAAATTTAAACTTGGTCTTGCATTCCCACAAGTGGGCAGGGGATGCCACTCCTCCCAGCTGAGGGAGGAGCTTAAACAAGACCCAGCCCGGAGAGGACTGTGTTCATGGAAGGTAGGCCCAGAGCAGTCTCATGCCAAACAAGCATGACCCGCCATGTGCAATCACAAAGCAGCTTTCTGTCTCCCACCGTCCTTGTAAGTCTACTCTGCAAGGACAATTCTCTTTCCCCTGGGTAAAGTCTGGGGCAGCTCCTGTACCTTGTCACTCTGAGGCAGGACAGTTCTTCAGACCCTTTGGGTCCTAGGTCCCAATCTCAATGCCGTCATTCAAGTGTCCAGTTCATGCAATAATCAGAACTCCAAACTCGACTTCCTGCTCCCTACTTGGGTCCCGTGGTGTCTTATCTCTTTCTAGGTGCACTCCTCTGAACTACCTTGAGGTCTCACCCCCTACAGAAGGAGGAGAGGTGACAGGAGCCCAAAAGGTGTGACCACCACAGAGAGTCCCTTCTCTTCAGCCCGAGAACATCCTTGAATCTTCTCTACCCAAAAATCACATCTCTTGGCCCAGGTTTCCTCTCAGACTCACAGTCTAGCGTGGAGACCCTCCAGCAGGATCTGAGAACATGTGGTCGCTGCCAGGGGGGACTGGGGACAGGAAAGGGAAGGGGCGGACTATAGTGTATCCTCTCACCCTCGGAGTCTAGCACCTAGGCCAAGGGCGACATGCCTCACTCCCTGCCCATCACTGCTGTGCAGCTCCCTGGGAGACGTTTTCTTCGAAAACACCGTTTTTGGTGTGCCACATACTTGGTGCATCCCTGCCGCTATTCTCGGGACTCCCAGGTGTTAGACGTTTGGTGTGTTCCCAAGTTTCTGGCATCGTAAGGATGCCATAACAACCGTCCCTGATGACGTCCTGAGGGTGACAGATCCCTGAAAGCGAAATGCTAGGCCACCCACGGGGCCAGGCTCTCCCTCTGGAAGGTGGTTAAGTGCCCGGATGTCTGTAGTGGTGCCAAGGACCACCTTTCTCTAACCAGCCCCCAGCTCTGAATATTTCTAATTCTTGATAATTTAATAAATTAAAACATGGTGCCTTGCGGTGTTAATTTGCATTTCTTTTTATTGTTGCTGAGGTTGAGAATTTGCTCCATTTTTCATTTGCAATTGGTTATTACCTAGCTACATTTCACCTTCCGTACATTGTCTGGTCATATCTTCGCTCATTTTTCTTTTGGGATTCTAGTCTTCCTAGTTAGTACAAAGACTTCTTACTTTGACGGTTATGACTGTTTGCTATATTTGAAGAAATAGTCATTTCCCAGCTCACCTTTGGGTTTTCACTTCCTAGAAGATTTTTTCATGTATATGGATGTGGAAATTAAATTTTTTAAGTGACCAATCATTCATTTCTTTACTTATGGATTTTTTCCCCACTGGTTTTACGCTTAGAAAGAAACAACTTTCTGATCCAAGGAACACATAAACATCTTCTATACTTCTTCTAATTTACCCATGGATATATATTTCCTTGGTGCAACTAAAATTTATCTGGGATTTGGACGAGGTGCTACTCTTAACTGATTTCCCTCCCCAAAGAGTCCATTTCCCCAAAATCATTTATCAGCTATGTATTAACCAGATATCCTTTCCATTCTTTGGAGGTGCCTCCTCTGTTGCAATTGAATGTAAATGCGATCATATACTGGGGTACGAAGATGGCTGTATTCTGTTCCTTGACCTGCTTGTGTATTCTGGACTTAATGCCATACTCTGGGATTATTATAGCTCTACAATATGCTTACTACCTAGTAGAGTAAGCCCTGCTCCATTCACTTGCTTTTTTTTTTTTTGAGTTGGAGTCTCACTCGGTCGCCCAGACTGGAGTGCAGTGGCCGCTCCCGGCCACCGCAGCCTCGACCTGCTGGGCTCCGGCGATCCTTCTGCCTCAGCCTTCCAAGTAGCCGGAATTACAGGGCATGCGCTGCCACGCCCAGCTGATTTTTTGATTTATTGTAGAGATGAGGTCTCGCTGCCCAGGCGGGTCTCGAACCCGCGGGCTCAGGCAATTCACTCACCTCAGCCTCCCAAAGACGTGGGATTACAGGCTGAGCCACCAAGCCCGGCCATTCACTTTCTTATCAGAAATTTTCACTTCCCCTTGCCAGTTCATTCTTCCTCATAAGTTTCAGAATCATTCTGTCAAGTTCCTAAGACTCGAATGGGCTAATTAGTTCAACTGCTTCTTCCTCCACATCTCTTTATCCATTCATTTCCGCTGTTACCCCTCTAGGTCTTCCCATCGCTTTCCTGGTAAATAATTTTTTCTTCTGGTGAGCCTAGGAGCTGGTTGCCTGGAGGCACCCTGAGAGCCCTCTTAAGGACGTCAGCTGGTCATTACAACAAGTGGTTAAACTTAAACTACACAATGAGCACACCAGCTGTGGCAAACCATGCCATTGTTCCAAAATGTCTCTCATTCCTCCTTGCTCTTGGCCACATAATGGGTAGAATGTAGGAAATGGACGTTAAGTGACATGTGCCATTTCTGAACAGAAGTCGTAAGAGACAGCTCATGAATCCCCATGTTATTTTTTTTTCCTTTTGCCACAATGATGGATGATCCCAGAGGGAGGCTGCTCTATTACTCTGGGTTCCAGAGCGGACGGGAACATGGGTAACAGTCGCAGATGACCCCAAATGGACGTGTATCACGCACAAGAAAGAAACCTCTGTTGCAACAATCCAGCATAATTTCAGCACTGTTTGTTACTGCAGCCTAACCAATCCCATCCTGACTGACATACTAAGGAAAATGACGAAAATGGATGATCCGTGGACTAACAGTTTCAGTAGGTTTGTTAAAGGGAAATACCAAGGAAACTTCACTGGCAGAGTGTTCTGCAACCTTCTTTGCTTCTTTATCCTTGCCATGTCATGGAAGAAGATGCTGGATTACCAAGAGGCCAACTCACTGGCCTAAAGTTATCCACAAAGTCAAAAGCAAGGGTGGCCTGAGGCTCAAAGTTCAACTTCCTGGCCAATATAGGTCTTGATGCCTGAAATTAAGACACCCAAAGGAGTACCTCTCTGAAAGACAAAATCTTCATAAGCAAATACTCATGTCAACTGACAATGTGACTGTTTCTATTACAGGCGCTTGAATATGTAAAACAGTGAGCACCGAGAATACCACCGGCTACGAGTCTCTCTTTATCCCTGCCCAGCGTCAGTCTGGCAACCATAAAAAGCTTGGCAATATTTTCAGATTACTCAAACCAGGTCAAGATGATCCTCTTTATCTTCCCGTCCTGGATCTGTTAAGTCTCTTTTTCCACCTCCTTCTGCTTCCTCTGCTGTCACTCAGAGTAAAACGAAACCAACCGTCACCAAAGAAATGAACACAGGTGCCATGTCCCTCCCACCCTTCCGACAGCTGCAGGTCTGAGCGTTTCACTTCAACAATCATTGTGACAAAGATAAAGGGGGGAAATGTACAACGATCAAATGTTCCTAGAAAAAGAAATCTATGCCAAACGTACTTGCTCATTTATTCACTTGTTCACTCATTCAGACACTGTGCTGGGGAATGTTATGGGCTGAATTGTACACCCCTTCCCCAATTCATATGTTGAAGTCTTAACCCCCAGTGCCTCAGAATGCAACTCTCATTAGTGATAAAAACCTTTAAAGAGGTGATGAAGTCAAAATGATGTCTTTAGGGTGAACCCTAATCCAATATGACCAGTGTCCTGATGAGAAGATAAATTTGGAGGCACAGAGAGACACCAGAAACAGGTGACGGGGAGGACCGGGTAAAGACACAGTGAAAAGCGGCCACCTGCAAGCCAAACAAGCCACAGAAGAAGCCAAAGCGCCAGATCCCTTGACCTTGAATTTCAACCTCTAGAACTGGGAGAAAATGAATCTCTGTTGTCTGAGTCACCCAGTCTGTGGCATGTGCCACGGCAGTCCAGACAAATGAATATGGGGAAGAAAACACACATGACCTGGCGTCCTGGACCTGTAGTAAAACAAACACAGATGGAATAAAGCATGGTAAGTATCAGCTGCGGCAGAGGCTAAGCAAACCTGAGGTAGCCACACTTTATCTGGACCAGGGAAAGACGCTGCCCAAATCAACGACTGTTTCCCATACGCCGAGGTACTCAGCACCTGCATCATTTACTTAGCCTCTACCATGGCAAAGAAACAACGCTGGAATCTACAAACTAAATGAGTTATCATTTTATATATTACAGTGAGTTCAAGTTGCTGGTTATTTAATTTGGGTGACAAGATACACATAAAATAATGAATAACATGTAATAATCACTTGCCTAAACGCAGTAGCTTGGCCCAAATAATTTCCGTTTTTAATCTCAGTTCTGTGATTCTATGACACACTTTTATGGCAAATACTGTATTGAAGTAGCACCACAGTTGTGTTTGGACATGAATACATGAGGTTGAACAGTGTTCTGGTAAACTCGTTGTATCAGTCAGCTATTGGTGTGTAACAAAAAAAGAAAAAGAAAAACAAAACCCCATAAGCATCTCAGATACAGGGATCATGGATCTCTCTCTCTCTCTCTTTCTCTCTCTCTCTCTCTCTCTCTCTCTGGCATTCAGCAATAAACATTTATTTCTCACCATTCAGGTTGGCTAATGTTGGCTGATTTTGCTAGGTTCAGCTGGGCTGTTCTACTTAGGGTGACCAACTATTCCAGTCTTCCCAGGACAGAGGGAGGCTTCTGGAATGTGGGACTTTCAGTTTTTCGAGTTTTTGTTGTTGTTGAAGTGAGAAAGCATGATTTATTAAGAGGACAGAAAAACTTCCACAGTGGGAGGGGACCCAAAGGGGGTGCCCCAACTTTCAGTTTTAAAATCATGACAATCCTAGGAAAACTGGGAAAGTTGGTCATCTGAGCTCAACTTCAAGCTTTGGCTCCAGACTGAGTTTGGCTACTCACTGAAGTTGGGCTCCAAGTGTTCATAGGGGACTCAGGTTGATGGATAGCAGGCACCCAAGGCAAGGTCTCTCATGGTGACAGCAGAGACGCATGAGGGCATGTGGAAACATGAGATGCCTTTTAAAAGCCTAAACATAGAACAGACGCACTGTCATTTCTTCTTTTTTTTTGAGTTGGAGTCTCACTCTGTTGGCCAGGCTGGAGTGCAGTGGCACACTCACGGCCAGCCCAGCATCGACATGCTAGGCTCAAGTGACCCTTCTGCCTCAGCCTTCCAGGTAGCTGAGACTACAGGTGCATGCTACCAAGCCTGACTAATTTTTTTTTTTTTTATTGTAGAGATGAGGTCTCACGAAGTTGTCGGACTGGTCTTGAACCTGCAGACTCAGTCAGTCCACTTGCCTTGGCCTCCCAAAGTACTGGGATTACAGACTGAGCCACCGAGCCTGGCCCACTGTCACTTCTAAGGAGCAGAAATATCAGAGATTCTTGACAGCACTGTTTGAGAGCCTTGATCTATCCACACCTGAAGCTGTTATAGCTATCCTGGACTTCTCAGTAATATGAGCCAATGGTTGTTAACCGTAAGTCAGTTGAGCTGGGTTTTCTGCCATCTTCAAACAAAAATTCATATTATGGGGATCACAGATCTCTCTCTCTCTCTCTCTCTCACACACACACACACACACACACACACACGTAAGTTTGGATGGCAGGTATCAAACAAGCAATACCAGTAAGTGTGGTGATGTGCACTGGCAGGAGTCTCGGGGAAGGGGTCCCACATTCCACTGGTCAAAACCCATTCATGCACCTTAGTCAGGATGAGACACGTCACTTGCTGTAACAAACAAGCCCAGATCTCAGTGGCTTGAGTCATCTCTCCCCACGTCCTAGTCTAATGCGGGTTGGGTGGCGTCCTGGGCAGCTCTCTTTTCAAAACACCGGATCCTGGCTGTCACCACTTCTCTTTCACCAAGTGGCCTCCACGTGGAGGGGAAGGGGGAGCCGAGGTGACCACAGGAGGAGACTTCCTGGGGCCTGGACGGGATATTTCACTTCCAGTGCATCTGACTGGCTGTCACATGGCCCAGTCCCATGCCTTTGCCCTGACCGCACCGTGTGCCCAGGAGGAGAAAACAGGGTGGACAGGCTTCCAGCTGGTCTTGACAGCACTGTCTGTCTCCAGTGCCCCAGCTCCACAGAGGGGGCCTCCCATCCCGCGATGGCGCATACCCCCCACCCCCAGCTTGCTCTGTGCTTTGCTGGTGACTTGGTTGCGGCCATTTGTGGGCCTGCCTGCCCCCTCCTGAGGGCACAGACCGTGTCCATGTCACCCTGTGTGTCCCACATTGTCTGCCACGCTCACAGATGGTGCGCGGTCCACTTCCTTACGGGCCATATTGAAGAAGGCAGACTTCCACCGCGTGTCTGAATTTAGAGTGAAGGCCGAGCCGTTCCTCCCCCATGGCGTCTCGCAGGCCGTGCTGCAACCGAGTCTAAGAATAACCACAACGGCCTTGAGGGGAGATTTCCAGGTGCCTACGAAACGCCCTGGCTGACGTTCACGCCGATGTCCCACGGCTGTCCACGATCCATGATATTTTTCCAGTCTTTATTCCCGGCGAATGGAAAGTGGACTTAAAAATAGGCCAATGTAGTGCAGGAAAATTCCTGATCCTAGAAAAAACAGAGGGGCATTTCAGAGGAAGCGGGCGCTGCTCTCCTGCTTGGGGGCGGAGGGACCTTTGTTTCCAGTGCGTGGGCCTCGACTGCCCCCTGGCAGACACTCTCGACAGCGACAAGGTCCTGTTCTGGCAGAGTGGGGGGGGACCGAGATGGGGAGGGAGGGAGAGTTGGGAGGGAGAAAGAGAGAGACAGAAAAAGAAGCAGGGAGAGAGGGAGAGAGAGACAGAAAAGAGACAGAGAGGGAGGGAGGGAGAAGGAGGGAGTGTGGGTGGGCTTTGAGGAAGTGACCCTCACAGGGAGCATCTCCTGCCATGGACTGTACAGGAAGTGTGTATGAAGGTAGAAAGACACGTGGAGTGGACGCACAGGGAAGATTTTCTTGCATCTCCTTCCCGGTGTGGGAGGTGGGCTTCCCCCCCCAACACACACACACACACACACACACACACACACACACGCACACGCCCCTCCCTGCTTCCTGGCACCTGCCCCTTTTCCAAGAGAGGCTCCTTTCACCTTCTTCCCAGGAAGCTCTCCACCCTCTCCTTTAAGCCAAAGACTGGGTTCCAGGAATCATGGAGATGCCACTTGCAGAAGGTGGAGGAAGTCTAGCCAAGAGCGCATCAGCCTTTCCAGCCGGTAGAGGGGCATCCCGGGAACGCCTCCCCTCCTCACGGTCCCAGTCTCCCGCTGAGGGTCCCAACCCTGAAGCGGGGCTGCCGCCTCCTGTGGGCACAATGGCTTTTAATCCGGGAGGGGACATCGGAGCCTGAGGTCAGTATTCACATGCCAGCGGGCCCCTCAGGAGCAGGAGGGTCTGGGGGCGGGTGGGGGGAGGTGTGCGAGGGGCCATCAGCACACACTGCCCCATGCCCTTCTGAGACAGGAGATAGCTAGAGAAAAGCTAAGCAGACAGACAGGTGGGTCCTCTGGTAACAATGTATCGAATTCCCAGCAGGCATCCGTAAACAAGCTCCCTGGGAGCCTCTCAAGCTAAAGCTGAAGTACTCACAGCTGGGATCGAAAAGCAACCAATCGGCTTGCCATTAGGGCCCTACCTTAATACTGGCCAATCAGAACAGCTACAGCACACAGCTAGTACTAGCTAATCAGCTTAGAATTAGGGTTACATAAGCACCGGGTGCTCAGTCCAAGACAGGCAGCCCTGTTGGGTCCTCTCCTCCTATGGGAGCTTCTCTGTCCTCTCTGATAATTCCTGCTTTCTCACTTTCTGGTCATCTGTGTCCCTCATTCTTCCTGGCCATGAGACAAGACCCTCGACCCTGAAGAACTGTAACCTGAAGAGCTGCAGATCATCGGAGCCAAAAAGCCGTGCACCCCAGAGGCTGGCTTGCCAGCCGACGGAGCCGGCTGAACCAGGAGAGCTGCCGGAAGAAGGTGAGACGCCGAAGCCGAGACACCCAGGGGGCTAGGCTTGCCAGCCCCACCCTCAATTGCAACACTCAGGGCTTGGCTTGCCAGCCCATGAGAGCTGACACCAACCCCTCCATGGCCCTCTCTGGGGCTCGGCTGGCCGACCCGTTGAGCTGACACTCTCGAAGCCCAGGCTGATCTGAAAAATCTCCATCACTTCCCTTTTCGTCTCCCCTGCCCACTGACAACATGGGAGGGCAAATATTTTTTCACTCATGGAAAACTGAATCCATGGAGGTGAAATGATTTGCCAAAGGCATTGTGTCCATCACATCCACCACTCCCATCACGTCCATCATGGCAGTGCCAGCCTGGGGGCTATCCTTTGACACGTGCGTCCCAAGTGTTGGGAACTCAAGAAACAAACCAACTTCCTTCTGCCTGTGACGGAAGCCCCAGCTTCCCTGGAGATATGAATGTCGGGGTGGGGGGTTTCACCTGATTTCTCCAACATCAGAAAGCTAGACGTCCGATGACTCAGTTTCAGTGCCCCTTCGTCTGCACCCTGTCCATAGACGCCCTTCCCGTCCCTCGAAACCTCGGAAAGAAGCATTTCTTGGGAGCAGACGGATTGAGCAGAAGGTTTCTCTGTCCTCGCTAAATATTTTTTCTAAACAATAACTTTACAAGGAAAGGAAACACCAATCCCTTCCCTGAAGGGAAGGAGACAGACAAAACCGTTTCACACAGACCCCGAAGTGACATGGACTGGGTTACATGCTTCAGACCCTGCTGAAGTCCAAGTGCAGGATCACAAATGGCTCCTATCGTGTGGGAGCAAAATAGTGTGTTCTGACTGGACGCTGAGGTGTAAAGTGATAGAGCAAACCCAGGAACAGGCACAGGAAGCGCTCTGCTTTGAGGCTGGTTCTTAAAATTCTCTTCCTGGCCATAGGTCTAATATCAGTGGATCACCCACTTTTTATCCACAAGGGTCCAGTTGCATGGTGACACCAGGAGAAGCCATTTCATGTAGGAATCTTCTGGACTCCACATCCATTTGAAACCAGGTAACTTTCTCAAGCTTCAAAGTAAAACTCGAGATGATTTTTACTTATTCCCTCAACGAACAGACATTTACTCTGACGGATAGCGTTTTATTTTGTGAGAAGAAACTATAGAAAATGAAGATTTGCTGCATTCAAGGAGCCTTAATTCACCTCGAGAGGCAGAAACAAGCATAGTCCATGTCCTGGGAATAGTCACATTCAATATGTCCATAAATGGAAAACATATTTTCAAGCTGAACACGATCGCTTTTTGGGAATATAAAGTCGAGGAGCGCTCAAGTGAGCCAGGGTTAGCCAGGGAGGTCTCCATGGAGGAGGAAGCCCCCTCTGAGCTTGCCAGGATTGTTGGGGCTTAGGGAGGCTAGCACTCCAGGAGGACAAACAGCACATGACAGAACAGCACAGAACACCCGGCATCCCCTCCCGTCTCCCTGCAGAAGTCACGTCTTCCCCATTTTCCATTCCTGTGTCTAGACCTCAGCCTCACGCCACCCTGGAGGCCAGGGCTCAGGGACCTTCACAAAGGGCACAGAATGCTCAGCCTGGCAGCTGGCTTCCAGCCGGAGCCTGGCCAAAGGCAGCTGCTCCATCCATCGCCTTGGCCATCAGCATGAGACAGAACCTTGCGGCAGAATCCCCAGGGTGCCCTAGCTTCCCAGCAACATGAATGAAAGCAAAGGAGGGTGGGTTTTCTTTTTGTTTGTTTGTTTTTTGTTTTTTGAGTTGGAGTCTCACTTTGTCGCCCACACTGGAGTGCAGTGGCTGCTCCCGGCCACTGCAGCCTCGACCTGCTGGGC